>NC_034609.1:26249769-26294683 GCF_900095145.1 Mus pahari
ATCCTAGCACACATCCATTTTGGGAACACTGAACTATTAGGTACACACACACACACACACACACACACACTCTCTAAAAAAAAAAAAAAAAAAAAAAAAAAAAAAAAAAAAAAACACATCTTGATATCTAGGTCTTACATAAATTATATTAATTCATAACTGAATATTCTGAAGTAGTTCAAAGGCACAGTAAGGCTCTTGTCACTATGTAAAGGATAAGAGGTTTTTGTTAACAATGGCCTATATCTAAAAGAGCTGACTGAAGCTAAAATCAATCTGGATTAAAATCTACTCTCCAACACTGGTCACATGAGCTTAAACTTAACCAAGACATATTTTCCCTCTAAGCTTAGTATCCCCATCAACTGCTCCTGAAACAGTCTGAAAGTGATCTATGAGGATTCAGAAAAGCCGCCTTAAATGTATTGTTTCCATTCTAAAAGAATATTCAAAAAAGGCATCTCTCATCAATAAGGATAGTACTCTAAAATACAATGCATTAATCTGCTATCTAGCCATTTAAAAAGTAATTGGAATGTAGCCCAGTATGGGCTCAAATTGAATGGGTAGCCAAGGTATGACCGTGGACATCTGATCCTTCAGCTGCCACCCCTAGAGTGTTGAGATTACAGGTACACACCTCTATACTCCATAAATGCTCTGATGGTGATCAAACCAACTGAGCTACACCATGCATCCCCATTTTGTTTAACAAATTGTATATACTCCACAGTCTATTACAAATTAATTTATAGTTCCAGCCCCTTGTTTTTAGTACTTTTTTCATGTTTTTATTCCTGTGTAAGAACTATAGATATGTATGGTTTTGATAGTGCTTCAGCAAATGTTTACATTATGCTAATTTCAAATAAAAGTCATTAACAGTTAACCATCTTAAGCTTATCATTTATTTAATTTGGAACATTCAAGCCATGTTTAAGATACATGGCAAAATATTCAGATTATTAATTTTAATCATAGTCACATTACTGTTCAACAATATACTAGACTTTCTTCTTTCTCTCTAACCACAATGTCAAGTCTATTGAGCCAACTCTTCGCATGTCCCCAGCCTGCTTACTCTCCCCAGTGTCTCTACTCACTAGCCAACACAAAATTTGTCTGAGACTTCACATTCTCCATTTGCATGGGATCATGTACTATTTGTTTTTTCTGCTTTATTTGGTTGGTTGGGGTTGTGCCCTAGCTTGCTTCACTGAAAGAAATGTCCCCTTGGTTCATCTTCATTCCTGAAACTGAAAATGATAGAATTCCATGACTTTTATTGCTGAACAGTTCTGTGCGATGTGGGTTTATCCCATTTTCTTATCTACTATCTCTGGATGAACATTTAGGTTGTGTCTGAATCTTGGTTACTGTGAACAGCCCTGCAATAAACATGGAGGTACAGATGTCCCTTCAACGTACACATTTTATTTCTTTTAGATGGATACACACTAGTAATAGTGCTAGACCATATGGTAGTGCTACTGTTGAGACTTGAGTCTCCAATGGGTATACAAATCTACATTCTTATCAACAGTAAATGAGTATCTTTCTTTTTCCCTTTCCTTGTTCTCTCTCTCTCTCTCTCTCTCTCTCTCTCTCTCTCTCTCTCTCTCTCTCTCGCTTTTGTTTTCTGGCTGAGACTAGTCATGTAAGCTGTGGCAAGGGGAAATTTAAATTGTGTTGTTCATTGATACTTGCTTGGTTGTTTTCAATATGAACTTAAGAATGTATATATGCATGTGTGTACGTTCATGGATGTGCATGTTGACATGTGTGCACCTGCATGTAGAGGCCAGAGGACAACTTTGGGTACCGTTTCTTAAAGCCTGCCAAACTTGTTTTTGGTGTCAAGATTTCTCCCTTGCATGGAGTTTGTCAAGCGGGCTAGGTGGGTTTGGCATTGAGTTCTAGGAATTTTTCCCCCACCTCTGACTCCCCAATGCTGGGGTTAGAAACATACTCTGCCATATTCAAGTTTGTGTGTGTGTATGCGCGTGCGCGCGAGTGTGTGTGTATATGTTTGTGTGTGTGTGTGTGTGTGTGTGTGCATATGCACATATACACGTATATTTAGGTGTGTATATGTATTGTTTTGCTTGCTTTTTTTTTTTCTACTTTGTTTCTAAATGTTTTTAAGTGTGTGTAGTATATATTCCTGTGTAGCAACTGGAGTGTAGAAGCCAGAGAAGAATGTTAGCTGTCCTGTTTTATTTCTCTCCACCTTATTTGTTTGAAGTAGAATCTCTCACTAAACCTGGAGGTAACCTGGAAGGCAGCAAGCCCCAGAGGTCCAGCCATTTTTACTCCACCCTCTTCTTGGTTTGCGGATGCACACAGCCGTGCATGACATTTTGTGTGGATTCTGGAGGTTTGAATGTTGGCCTTTGTAATGGCACAAGAACTCCTCTCACTCTCTCAGCTATCTTCCTAGCCAATGCATGGCTTAACCACAAAGGTGAGTTCTGGGGGTCAAACCCAGGTCCTTATGCTTTTAAGACTAGGACTGACTGAGTTATTTCTGCCAGCGTGCTTTACATAGTTGTTGACTGTTTGCACATTTTTATTGTGGAAATCTCTCATTGGATCTTTTTGTGGGTTATTCAGGTATATTGGGGTTTTCTGGTATGTGCTTAATACAGACTCATTGTATAAGTCTCAGAAGGAAATGTCATCACTTCCACACCTAAGATTCCGAGTTACTAAAGCGAACCATGGTCATTACATTACATATTCAGTAAACAGATGTCCACCATGGGTAGGCACCACAGCCAATGGAAGAATTCACTGATTGCTTAGAACACAGGTGAGCAAACACCCAATGGCAAGGGATAACTAACCAACATATAAGACTGTAAGGATTCAGGGTCCCTGTCGAGAGCATTCAACTCTGCTTTTTTGTAGCATGGAGGGATCATAGACAATGCAAAATAATGTTACTATTACTTTCTTACAAAACATAATTTAAACGAAGTGAAAGAATCCCAGTTGCTCCCTTCAAAACTTCTTCTAGTGTTACGATAACCAAAACTGTGTGACACTGCAATATGGGTAGGCACACATGTAAAGAGACTCCAATTGGGAGTCCAGAATGTGGACATCCATCTGCAAGGTAATGGGCCGAGCTTCTCTCTCACATCACACACAGACACCAATTTGAAATAAATCGAAGATCTAAATAAAAATCTAAAACTATAAAATTTCTTCAAAAAAATAGAGATAAGTATTTTTGAGTTTATATAGAATAGGCCATAATTTGTAAATCAGCCAAGTAAAGTAGAAGCAACCAAGGAGGAAATGGATGGACTTATTCATAATCAATAAAAACCCACATTTTTGCCTCTAAAGAAACAGGAAAATTTACAGGCAGCTCAGAGAATGAGAGAAAATATTTGCAAATCAAATAAGTCCCTATGGCAGCCAGAATACATAATGAACTTTTATAATTCAATAATAAAAAGATGGTTAATACAATTGCATAATGAGAAAGGGATTTAAACAGCTGTTTATTCTCTAGAAAGACATAGAATGCTACTACATGGATATCTATACATATACATCTTATCACTATCTGTCAGTGAAACAAACATGACATATGTTTTGGAAATTGTTAAGGTGCCAAGAATCAAAAAGATATAAGCCACGTGGCTGCCACCATTGGAAAATAGCAGAGCCAGTGTGGAAGGAATTGGCAGCTGCTCAGAAATTTAAACACAGGGTTGCTACATGATTAAGCAATTTTAACTCTAATTACACAGTCAAGAGAGAGAGACAATATGTGCATGCAAAGATGTGTGGAATGGTATGAACAAAAACTATATCTGTGAAATCCAACAGTTAAAATGACATGAATATCCATGTAAATGACACATAGATAAACAACACACTGGATAGTCATACAGTAAAACATAATTTGGCAATCAAACTGAATTTCAGATGCAATCTGCAATGTTATTGATTCTACAAATGATACTAATTGGAAGCACCCAGTACTCTAAGATCACATGTGGCATTAGCTTACTTGAGCGAAACTAAACACATATATGGTTTGAAAGGATGTATGTAAGACTTTATGACATGTAGACTTTCAGAAGGAAACAGGCAATGAAGGAAAGGTGGAAAGGACTTATATGGAGGAGAGAGAAAGGGAAGGATAAGAGAATTTCATGTCTAGATTTGGCTTGAAGGATGAATATTAAATGAGACACGCACCAACCTTACTTGAGATTAGCATAATAAGTACTACACCACCAGTGGGAAAGCAGAGATCTCAGTCTCAAGACAGAGCGTGTACAGTGTAGGAATTACGAGTTCATACTTCTGCCTCGGAGAATGACTTATATGGGTTGGGGGATCGAGCAAGAGCTTTGATCTTTAAATACAACACTAGGTTATATTGAAGGTGAATTAATGAGAGATAATTCACTCCTGAGTATTGCTGTTTTTCAATCATGTGACATTTGAATGTACATTTTATAGCAGTCATTTTTGGCCAAACAGTTGGTATCATTATGATGTCTGAGAGCCTGCACGGAGAGAGATTCTGAAGATACACATGGAAAAAGGAAAGAACGAAGTGGCCACGTAGAGGACAAAAGGCAATCTAATCCATAGAACTGGACTTCACACAACTTTGAAATTTGCATGCTATAAATGTCTTTATATCTGTAGGTCAAATCCCTTCTCTGCCTCATTCTAACTACTTGGCCTTTTTGTTCATCAGCCTCATGGCTCAGTAATTCTGGGTAACGGTGGGAAGGAAAAGCAGAATTCTGCTTCTTAATAACAGAAATAAAGTAATGTGATGGGAACACGGTTACCTATGCAAAGTGCTCAACAGGAGTTAGACAGAACTTCCCTATGACTTGTAGCAGATCATAAAGTGTGGCCTTCTTTTCATGTTGTCTTGCTGCATCCCAAATTGTTTTTAATCAATTTAAGAGACTAAAGTTCATACAAGAACAAAGTGGAGAAGATACATTGGATCATATGTCTAATGCAAGTACTAAAGTCACATGTGCTTAAGGAGATATTGAATACATGATAATTACTATCCTTATTCCATAATAATTATTTATATTGCATCTCAGTTCCATAAAGCAGCCAGGCCTGGCTAATGACTGTAGCAACCAATATACACAAGGAATCTCTTTTTGTAGAGAATAAGGGAGCTTGAAGACTAAGCAAAATGTTAGTGGCAAAAATGAAATGGTCTCTTATCTTGTAACTCTTAAGTGTGCTTGAAATCTATTGAACCTGGGCATAATTTGAAATGAAAAGCCATGGTTCCTGTAAGATTCATCCTAAACTTCCTATCTCTAAAATTTCCCGTGCATGTGTACCTTATTGGGCTGTTGGCAGCATCCGGGTCTTTGGCATGTACTCTTCCAACCACAGTGCCAGCAGCTGCATTTTCTTGAACTTCATGGATATAACTTGGGGCCAAGAACATGGGAGGCTCATCAGCATCTTCTACTGCAATCTTGACGGTCACAGTGTCCTTGAAAGGTCCATTGCTGATGAACTTCGGATCAATGTGAACATTGGCAGCCTCTATCTTCAAGCTATATGCTCGTTTGGTTTCAAAATCTACAGGCTGGAAGAATGAAAAGAAGATTGGCAACTAGTTCCTCGAAGAGGTATAATGGGAGATAGAAACATGATTGGTACACAGAATGAAGCAAAGTTTCTCAAAGAAACTTATTCACTAACCAATAATGTAAGCCATGTGGTCAAGAAACCAGAACAAAAAGTTGTTGAAGTGTGAGGTATATAGGAACATTGCAAGCACAGATGTAGCACTCCACATAAAGCCAACCACATTCTCTATAGCCACTGAGATAGAGTTCACATCCATTTGGTGCCTACTCTGTGAAGTGCCACAAATCTAATAATAACTACCTGCTTCATACACACACAAAATGTCCTCGCTTCATCATACCGATGGCTTCATTTCTTTTGTTTCGTTCTGACTAGATTGTGTTTTCCAAAGACAACGACGTTACCAGCACATTCGTAGGAGTATTTATTAGAGTTTATAGACAGATTTGGGCAGGTAGAGCTCTTAAATAATGCTAATTGACTTTCTCCTTTTTTCTATTTGTATAGGTATGCATGCACATGTCTTTCAGGCCAACACGGAGAATCCTCCTCAATCTTTCCTCACCTTATACATGGACATGAACATAAGGCCTCTCAATTGAACTCAGAGCTCATGAGTACTCCACTAGCAATCTAGCTACCCAGGCTACTCCAACGATTCCACGTCTCTATGGGCATAGTAGAAAATTGCAGGCAGAGCACTCCACCAACCTATGTTTTTATAGGTTCAGGCATCTGGGATCCTGTCTTCATGTGTACTGTTTATACATCAAGGCCTATAACCATTGAGAAATCTCTCCAGTCCTGCATATTTATTGGCATATTTTTACCTTTTCCAAATCTTTGATTCTTAGTCATTTCAGAATAACTCCAATATTTTAATAAGTTTCTGTGCCTCCCCATCTTCCTTTTAATAGATGTTTACAGCTTTCTAGCTAAAATGGAAATGCCATACTTCTGTTCTGTGTGCATTCATTATGAGGTTTTTCTCCTCTTAGGGCTAAATAATTGACAGTAGAGGTGACCTTTCCTTTGGTCAAAACACATATGTGACAAAATGGTCCATTTATAGAATAACAAGTATAAGCAGAACATTCTTTTATACAAGAAAAACACTCAGAACTTGCATTTGACTAGACACAGTCATAGGACTGTTGATTGAAAGTCCTCCTTATTTCTGAATAAACAGCACAGAGAGTTAGCAAGGGGTGATAAGCAAAACTGTCTTAAGCCCAAGGCCTAAGAATCAACTTCCAAAGCAATATTCCAATGAGGCAGACCTAACAAATATTTGGAATAAACTTGATCTTTTAAGGCTGGCATCTACTTTCTGCACAGCTGTCATTTACCTAGCAAATACTTGTTTTGAATGGATATACAATCACAGGCTTAGAACTGACCTAGTTCTGTACTGCTCCAGACTCAAGATTGTCATCATTTCAGAAAGCTTAAGTATGTTCAGTATCCTTGACTCTGTTACCTCCCATCTTCCTCTTCCTACAAGCAAGGACCACTCCTTTTTGTGACTAACAAATCTATTCTCTATTTCTCTATTATTCTATCTTCCCAGGTGGAACCTACAAGCTCCTAGATTCTTGGATGTATTACTGAGAAGCAGAAAAATAGATAGTAGATAGATAGATAGATAGATAGATAGATAGATAGATAGATAGATAGATAGATAGATTAGCAATACAATGCTCTTGCAATTTCTCAGAAATCTCTGTAAAGTCTAAAGAGAATGACACATTGGAACCTGATAATTCTGAGACCAGCATAAATTGTAATTAGATAAGTCTACTATTGCTAGCACAAATCCTTTTGAACTTGATGGTTTCCTAAGGACACTGATACATCCTACTAGATATAGTTTCCACTAAAAAGGCCTGCTTGTGTTGAGTAGCATGGTCATGCGGCAGGCTAAATGGTTGGATTTATCCAGATCTTTCCATACTATGAGCTCCAGGTATTTGCAGTGGGTTGTCTGAAATATCTTTTCCCACCACGGCGAGACCCTATTAAGTACCCTGGAAGTTAGTCCAGCCTTGTTGTGTTGAGAACCCCTGTTCAATTGCCCCAAATCAGCTATGTGTGGTCTCATAGCTTCCTTTCCCTGCTAATGGTAGAGCATCTCCAAAGGATCCACTGAGCCTTATTGATCTTTGCTTCCCTATAACCAGGAAGGACTGCCTCGTGTAGTAACAGGCATCAATCATTTTACTGAATGAGCAGCAGGGCTAATGCCTCGATAACATTTAAGCATTTACTTACAATAAATTCCCTTTCTCCTTCCAAACAGGATTTGAGGTAGTCCCCCATGTGGACATTTATATCCATGTTATGAATAGTTGAAATAAAACTAAATGAGGCGACACACTGCATAAGCCATAAAAATCTTAATGCCCACCGCAGCTTACAAATCCTCACCTCTGAAAATTCTCCCTTAGGGATTCATTCTACAGAAAATGCAAACAAACAGTATTGAAAATGCACAGTATTTGTTAGCTATAATAGAATGTTATATCTAATCTGGGAAAATGTACACATAGAACAGAAAACCCAACTGTGAGATTTTATTAAGGAAATTGTGGTCCATCAATAGGATGGGTTGTAATGTAGTCATTAAAAATGATTATGTGTGTTATATAACAGCATGTAAAGTGTTTATGTTGTGACATTAAGTTTACAAATCACATCACCCTAAGACTGGAAGCATACAAAATATATATCCACATCTGATGTGTATAAATTCACAGACCAAATAAATTAAAATAAAACAAAATAAAATCAACATTTGATTAAAACAAGGAATGCTTCAAATGTCATCTACTGCTGTTCTCAGAGTACCTCACAAGTTTATTTGGTTTCAAGGAACAGCTTAGATGCTATGTGGGCATTTATTTACAATGAATGGCATTTCTACCTGGCCAATGATACCATAATGGACAGACGGTTGGAGTTTTCTTCCTGACAGATGTCAAGTTGCCTAGAAGTTAATCTGTATTTTCACATTGTTCTGTACAGAGCTGCACAGAGAACGGTTAAATACTCAGAACACAGGTTTTTCTTCTTTGATATGAAACTCTGAACCTGGATCAGAAGTCGACAAACTTTTTGAAAAGTATCTTTTTTTTGAGAAGTATTTTTTAAAAGGAGTCTATCAATTCTGTCAGATACCTAAGAATGACTTTTTCAAGTGGTCTTTTATTTCAGTCCTTTTGACAGTATTGGCTGTATGGACTCTATGGACTGATGAGTGGTTAACATTTAAGATATTACTTAAAAATCTATCTCCTCTTTTGCAAACATCACTCCCCAAATCCTCAATGTCCCTGACATCTTCTTCCATACTCTCGTGCCTTTTTTCAGCTTTTGAAATCTCCCCCCCTCCTTTTTTTTTTTTTTTTTTTAAAAAACCCCAACAACAGTTTGTCAATGATCTTACTGTGTATCTGCTCTAAGGAGCAGATTCCATGCTGTCTCTTCATAATATGCCGTTCTCCCTGAAACCAGTCTCTCCCAAGGCAGGTTGGAGGCATTCTTTTCTCCTTGTCAATCTAGGAGTTTAACTATCAGGATCAACTCAAGACATACTCCTTTTAGAAGCCATGCCCAGCCCAGACGGGTGCTCTCACGTATTTTGCCATCAGTGAATTTTCAACTGGAAACTAATTATGCTCCCAGTCACTCCAGAGGTAATTGGTAAAAATTAAAACTATATTTTAACCATTACCATAACAGTAGGATGAGGAGAAGCTTAAGTCTATGAACCTATACATGAAGAAGGTTCAAGGATTGTAAAATGTTTTATGTTTTTGGAATATTCCTCTATGACCAAGATTTTTCAAGCCTGAAGAATCACTAAAGTCAAGCCTGAGGAAACTCCTCCCATCCTTACTGACATTTTACTAAACTTTCCTGTTAACTTTTGATTCCCTGTGGCACACACTCTATCTCTTACCTTAGAGATTCCCCGCTTTTAAAAACCAAAGCCTGCTTGACAAATGGTTACGACTGACTAACCCAGAAAAAAATGAACAACTGAATTAAGATGAAAATGTCACATTAAAGAAAATTTTTTAAATACAAAAATATATCTATGAGATCTTTTAATGTGCCTTTATATCATTAAATTATATGTAATGCCTTCCATAAGACATCTCAACATTTTCAGTCTACTAATTTCACTTTGATTTCATTTT
Source organism: Mus pahari (assembly GCF_900095145.1). Taxonomy (NCBI): domain Eukaryota; kingdom Metazoa; phylum Chordata; class Mammalia; order Rodentia; family Muridae; genus Mus; species Mus pahari. Next base: position 26,259,579 of record NC_034609.1, read on the forward strand.
CCTGTTGGACATTTGGAACTTTGTGGTGCAAGTTAAGACAAACCTTCCCTTCCAAATTAAATAACAGCCTACATTGTTTTAAATTTAAATGTCATTGCTTTGTAAAAGCTTATCCCGCAGCCTGTAATAAACAGTGAATTGGGGAAAGTGCACAGATTAATCATATGCAGAGAGCTCATTTGCCATGTACCAGTTTCATGGGGGTGATTTAAATGTTTCCGGATTTTAGAACCGTATGTGTTTATGCCTTGAATACACTAGAAACAGGTGGCAACCTTCGCCTAGCCAACTATCCAATTACTTGAGCAATGAACGATGGGAGGCAGGAATCGCTGCTGTCAACGTTCATGGGTCAATGTCATGCAGGAGGGATAGTAATATAATTAATGAAGAATGTTGACAGCTACACACAATTCACAGAGCTACTTTCCAAAAGAGACACCAGAAAGAACAGCTCTCCATCCTCTTGTGGCTGATAATTAGACATCTTTGGTCATGAAACATAGTAAGCAGTAGAGACTTTTGCAAGTATCTGATATTTACCTCAATTTCCACCTGAGATTTTATTTATTTATTTTTCTCTGTATGGTCACCTACATTTTCTTTGTTCTATGGCTTCTAAGTGTTTCACACACCCCTAATATGCTTTGCATTACAGTGAAAGATCAGCCACATGTGCTCCCCTTCTGAAAAATACCCTCCCCAGGGCCACCTTCTCCTCTCCAGGTACTCGCTCCATTATTGATTCTTCAATTTAAATTTTTTTTCTCATTGCTACAATCTGATCTTTTCTATCAAACCAAGATGCTTAATATTCATAATATAAAACCAAGTAGAAAACGAATGCTTGATTAAAACCAAGGTAATCCCCTCAACCAATTCACATTTAGTGTTCCATACTCTGTGATGATTGAGAGGTGTTGATTTCTCAAGTGGTAAATCAGAAGGGAAGAGCTTTAGAATGTACTGTAATTGTTTCTTCACTTTAAAGGGAGGATTATCTGACTTTCTGGCTCAGTTGCCTCCAAAATGTCTTAAGAGAGACATCGCTTCCAATAGCATCTATATTTGAATTCCACATGCATCTATGTTACTTTTCATACTGATGCTGTGACTGAGTGGGTCTGAGTCTCAATGACAAAATTAAGTTGACGAATTATTGATCATTGGAACTATCTATTTATTTCATGACTTTCTCATGTTAAAAAATGAATGAGTGGTAGGTTATTTCTGCCCCACAGTCATTACAGAGAAAATATGAGATTGACTTATTTAAAACTAAACAAAGGGAAACAATATACTTTTCTGTATAATTAATTCATGCAGGGATATGTTTTGTTTCTGAAGAGAGTTTAAATTAATAGAGAAGGAGAATAATTATTGTTACTTCAAGTTCAGATTTGAAAAAAAAAACGAAACAGTAAAACGGAGATTAGTTAAAATTTCACAAAACATCCCACAGTGCCTTGAACTAGCAATGCTTGAAATAAGACCACTGTATATTCTGTATTATCTGACTTTGTCTGACAGACCTCAATGAAATTAAAGTTGGTTTTCTCAAACTCAGATTTATGAATTTGGTGTTTCTCCCACCAGATCATTTTGTCAAAATATAGAAGAATAAGCTGGAAACTTCAGGAAGGTATAATCTGCTCTTTGGCCAGCAGTTTCTGCAGCATCAGTATGAAAAAAAGATTTCTCTTATATCCTCAGAGTTCAGGACTTAGTCACAAATTGATAAAGTCCTCCCTCTGTCTTTCATTGACACATTTCTTAGCCATTAGTCCACTGTCTTCCTTAGGTTGCCTTGGCAACACAGAGTTTATGACTGACATGTCTGATTTCTCCAACCTACCTTTTTCAGCTTTACCACACCATCCTGTGTTTCATAGTCTGTTGTGATTTCAAACAGTTCTATGCCATCTCCGTCAACGATATTGTATGTGACTAAGCCATTTTCTCCAATGTCTGGGTCTTTAGCCTTCACCCTTCCTACTTCCTCCCCCGGGACAGCTGCTTCTGAAACAGACATCTGGTACACGCCTGAAAGAAGAAGACATCTACTTTTATTTTCCTTTTTTATTTGGCAGCTGTAAGACTTCAGATTTCATTGAATCCCAGTAAATTTCTCAAAGGGTTTAAAATTGAACTTTCTATTGGTTAGATGTAGAAGTGAAGCGGGTGGATGGGAAGAGGATCCCAGATGGCCAGCTTGCGGGGAAGAATGTGTTCCTTACAGGATGACAAAACAATATTGGGGTCCTGGTAAGATGATGATGTCACCTGCTACATGAGAGAAAGCAGTGAGAAGGATCTATGCAAGAGTCCACATGCTGGAACACCTGAGGCTTCCTTTTCAGGGTGTCCCACAGACTAATGCCAAGAATTCCTTGAACTAATTGCTCAAGGAAAAGCAGCCACAGAAGAGCAAATTTATCCTCTGCTTAAAAAGGTTCCATCACTTCATATTTACTTTAGAGACAAGTACAAATCTTTCAAAAATCTCTCTTTCCTTAGCAAAGAGATATTTCTCTCTCATCTTACTCTTCATCCTTGCACTAGGATAATTAAGCATGGAATGCTCTGGAAGCTTTTAGACAGAAGCTTTATATTTATATTTACATTTTTCAGAAATGACGAATGGTGCCACATGTGCATATTTATATTTATGTTCATAGTATTTATTTTTCATGAATGCAAATAATGCTATATACTCTTTTAGCTCCGAAGCTAAGTAAAGCAAGAGTTGTAATTCTCAACATGGTATTAACAAAAACAGAAAACAAAGCATATCTAGATACACTATGGTGTTATAGGCTAAGTAGTATTGTATGGTAAGGCATAAAGGGAAGTGGTGTGTGTGTGTGTGTGTGTGTGTGTGTGTGTGTGTGTGTGTGTGTGTGTGTGTGTAAGTGTTTAATCTACACAAATGAGTGTACAGTTATGTATGTGATTGTGCTCCTTATGAGTTAGTGTGAAGATGGAGTATGATATGTTTTTCTATGACAATGTATGTGAGTGGACACCTATCATGGTTAAGCATGTATAGATGAGAAGGAAATCTGGATTTAATTTGAACAAGGTAGTGACAGAAAACTTCCTTTGGAAGAAATCTGAACTCCAGTGAAGGAAATGAGCAAGACAAGTGTATGAATATGTGGGAAATAAGTGTCACAGAACAAGGAACAACAAATGTCAAATGTCTGAGGTGAGAAGATTCCTAAAATGTACAGGATAGCAAGGATGGGATTAACAGTGGGACTTCTGTTACGGGAAAATAACTGTAGGGAGGAGGTATGTAAAAGGGCATTGCTGAAAATAGATAAGATGTTGAGTTCTATTGAGGGGAAGCACAGGGCAGTTTTCAGTAGAGGAATGAGATGTAACACCATCATTTGACACATCTGAAAAGCAATCTGTCTAAGACATACTATGCGTGGGCGGAGCCCTCTCCTGCAGTGCTCAGCCTACTGGTATTAGGTGATGCCCCTAGATGTTTCCTTTCCTCCACTGTAGCTGTTATATTCTTTTTGTGATTATACTGTACCCACCTTCTACCTAATCTTGTATTGTATTCACAGTCAAGGCACAGTGAGTGTGACTTCCTGTAGAAATTAACAGTGTATAACAATGATCAGAAGATCTGTGGCAATGTAATTTTCTCCAAATCCCATTCAAGCCCATGATTGTGAAATACTAAAACTGAAATATAAAATTTCTATACCACTCTATATAAGAAAGGGCATTAGTGGATGTCCATGAATAAGTCTGTCTGCCTACTCTTCTGGCATATGGAACAATTGTACATTGTGCAAATGTAATAGGCAGCTTTCCTATGTTGTATATGCCTCAATATTATCAAAGATGCATAACTTTCCATCTGACAGGGAATAACATGGTTCACCCACCTCTTTTGGAGTCATCAAGAGCTAATATGTGTCTCATGATCCTCTACCTTAATATCTTCGTTTGGTAGATTGTTATCTTGGGTAACTTTGAATAACCATAGTGCCTCCTTAATTGGTATACTTAACTTTCTTTGGGTTTATTATTTTTTATATTGTGTGTGTATGTGTGTGTGTGTGTGTAATATATATATATATATATATAAATATGTGTGTGTGTGTGTGTGTGTGTGTGTGTATCTGTCTGTCTGTCTGTCTGTCTGTCTTTGAGTGTACACTATGTGTGTGTTGGTATCTGTAGAGACCAGAAAGTGTGTCAGATTCTCTGTAACTAGAGCCATGGGTGTTTTTGTCATTACTGGAAATCTCAGAGTCATTATTATTGTATTATAACTCTGTATTCCCCTTTGCACATACACATTAAAATATGATTCCAGAAATTCTTTAGTCCCCTCAATGTACTTTCCCTAGGAGCAAATTATGTATATATAAAAAAAAGGCTCTTTTTAGATATTTATCACATTAGTGACCAGATATTAAATGATGGTGCAATTAGCAGCTATCATTAATTTCAATATTTCAATATCATTGTCTCCAAAGAGTTGTTTTGTTTGGTGCGAGAGTGATGGCTCAGAACTAAGACGGTATGTTTCTCTTCCTGCTGGCCAGAGTTAGGTTACTCCCACAGCTCACAATCTCACATAATTACAGCTACAGGGAAATCTGACAGTTCTGGCCTCTGTGGGGACTTACATATAGGAAACATCTACATATAGGCACACTCATAAACAATACTTAAAATAGTAAACCTAAACATCTTAATGATTTATCTTACTTTTAGGTATGCATATGCCTGTGTCTATGTGGCTCTGTGAAAGGGAATGCAGATACAACTGAGACCTCCTGGCCCTGAATTACAACTGTTCAGAGTCACTTATATTGTTGCTAAGAACCTAACCATGGATTTCTGCAAAAGAATTATATACCCTCAACTGCCAAATAACTTTATTTTCCCTCAGTAATTTCATAAATATTATACAGTACTCAAAATAACAATGGCTGAACAATTACTGCCACTTTTTTCAGATGATATAAAAATTAGCACGAGCTGGATTAATCCGAACAAATACTGTATTTAAGTTAGATGTTAGGGTATCATCTTCTAAAAGTAAACAAGAATAGTTCATATCCTACAGGCCCCTTCAATGTCTTTATGTCCTCGCATAGAACTGTGAGGTCTGGCTGAGCTTCGCTGCTATGCTGGCAGCCTTAAGGCTACAGGGAAAGGAGCCCAATGGCTTCTGATATCAGCTCAAAAAAAAAAAAAAAAACAAAAACAAAAAAGCAATGTAGTTGTGGTCACAGGGTTCTCATGATCAGAACTCAGCCACAGAAAGGCCCATATGGAGAGGAAGCACAAGCCAATCTCAATTTGCCAGTCTTAAACGGAATCTTAGAAGTGGGTTTTTCTGCCACAGATGAGCTGTGCCTAGCTGATGCTGGAGTGACAACACAGTAGCTATTTCAACCTATGCTCTGCACAAATTAAAGTGAAGAAAAAAAATAAATGATTGTTACTTGCAATCATCAAGATGTAGGGGAATTTTTTATAGAATGATAAATATCAGATCATGGTTCTGTTAGCATAAGTGAAGAACACTGAGACAGGGGAAAGTTAATTGATGACTGCCTTTTATGATTAATACCTAATAAGTAAAATACCTCAAGACTCAGGTATTCTGCTCTCTAGAGTTACACAGTTTTTAATGACTTCCTTACTTCTCGTGATCTCTAGACTGTCTAACTTTCCTTTGTGTGTTTGTAAGCCACTGCTATCTTCTAGTCTTTTGCAAGAATCGTGAAAATGGTTCTGGGATTTCTAGACGCTTCCTTTTGAATGTTGTGTACATTAGGAGTGAATGAAAAGGTGAAGATCTCGCTGAGCAGTGAGCATTAGCAAAGACCAGCTCCAAGTCCTTACTCTGTGGAAACTTTGGTGGGTTGTCGTTGACGTCAGTCAGTGTAATCGTCACTTTGGTTGTCCCTGAGAGTCCGCCCATATGTCCACCCATGTCCTTGGCCTGGATCACCACGTGGTACTCCTCCTTGGCTTCTCTGTCCATATTGGGAAGGGCTGTTCTGATGATACCTGTCAAACGAACATTAGAAAAAGCACAAATATTCATTTTTGACAAGATTTTTAAAAATATGTTTTATCCTAGGAAGTTAAAGATACATAAAATATAGCCTTCTAAAAGAAAAGTCATTTTAACATGGCAAACATAACAGAAAGCGTTGAAGATAATACATCTATGTATTATCAAGCAAATAATAAAAATTACTTACAATGTATTAATTAGGTTTTTTTTTTTTTCACTCTGCATGCACGTAACAATGTGTTCCCTCTCAGACACAAGAATCCTTAAGACTGGAATGACAAGAGCCTATTGTGTGATAAGTCATATCTGGATCGAGACTTTGAGACTTCTAGCAAAAGCTTTAGAAATCAAGTCCTACACATAGTTATTAGAAATAGCTCTATGGGGTTGGAAAGATGGCTCAGTGGTTAAGGGCACTGACTGCTGGGTCAGAGACCCTGAGTTCAACTCCCAGCAACCACATGGTGGCTCACAATCCTCTGTAATGGGATCTGATGCACTCCTCTAATGTGTGTCTGAAGACAGCTGCAGTGTACTCATATTAAGTTTACAGAGGAGGAATAAACTTTTTTGTTTTGTTTTGCTTTTTGTTTTTTCGAGACAGGGTTTCTCTGTGTAGCCCTGGCTGTCCTGGAACTCACTCTGTAGACCAGGCTGGCCTCGAACTCAGAAATCCGCCTGCCTCTGACTCCCGAGTGCTGGGATTAAAGGCGTGCGCCACCACACCCGGCGGAATAAACTTTTTTGAACACATTAAATAGCTACTATTATTAATTTTTTGAGTGAGTAAACAGAAGAGTTAAAAAGATGAGCAAAACTTGTACAAAGATTCAATGGACAATCACATGTCACCGAGAAACAGGATAAATTCAGGATTGAATTATTCATGACCTCTGCATATTGAAACATGATGTTCATAAAAAATATGCTTACTTACATCTCTAGGGATCTTATGGAAGCTTTTACACTCAATAAATAAAGTAATATTTGTAGTGTAAGTACAAAGAGCAAGGGGAAGTACTGGACTTTTCTAGGCTTCAGTGAGCCCAGTGTTGAGATGTTTCTTTGCAATACCCTAGGACTTATGAGACATCATTTTCCTTATTGTTTTTTTTTTTCCCCATGGGTTCCAATTGTTAGTCACTAGCCCTGGTTCCCTGAGACAAAGAAGACTCGAGTTTCCACTCTTTTAAGTAGTCTAAATGAAATCCCACATTTATCCTTAGTTTACCCAGAGACTAAAAGCAAAGATCTCCATGAAACCAGAGACAGTAACTCCACAAATTATTGTCTGAAGCAAGGAGGTGAAAAATGAATTAATATATAAGTAGGTGTGAGTTGAGCAAGCAAATAATAAATATTCAACTAGGAATTCATATAAAAGTTGCAAATTTTATGACAACCTTTCCAAAATACAGAACATATTACGGGGAAAGGAAAAGTGTAATACTGCGGAAGAGCAATGTTATAGGACTGTAGTGTTCACTCTTGTTGACAGTCACATTTAGTATAAATGAAGTGAAACACTGTTTTAGTTTCTGTTGTATACTGACTCACTTTACTGGTCTGCCCTTTATTTTACAGCATCCTTTGGGAACCTATGTTCACAGCAAGAGATTGGGAATATGCTGAATGGTCTAGTAAGGTGAACGTTCAACAGTTTACTCCTGACAAGTCTTAGTTTACCCAGTGGTCTTCCAAGGATGTTTTGAAAGCTAACACTACTTTGTAACAACCTTTGACCCTTTTAATATGGATCCACAATTCAAGGCATTCCCAATTCATAAATTGAATTTTTAAATATTTGCAATTTTCATCTGAGACACTATTAAATGTGTATTATTCCATTCGCCCATATACACAGCACATACATGGGCCATCCCGTACTAACTGCAAAGTGGCCCTTTAGTTCCATTTTAATTTAAGGGATTTTTAGAGGCAAAGCAGTTAAATGAGGAGGCATAGATTCCTTGTTTAAAACAAGTCATGACTTACAAAGGCGATGTAATTGACCATACCTGTTTGGGCCTCCACTGAGAAGTAGGGTTGTCCTTCAAGGATGCTATACACTAACTTGGCACTATTTCCATAGGTGGGATCATCTGCATCAGAGGCTGTCACTTGGATAACTGATGTTCCTAAATAAAGGGGGGGGGGTCAGGGGAAGCAATTAGCAACGTCCAATAAGCTTTTCAAAATTCATTGCTGTTCACAGAATTTCGTTTAAAATGAAGACTTGGAACGAAGTTCACAATGACTCTGCATGATCCTATTGTCCTAGAGTTCAAGTGCAGACCACTTCCCTCCCTGCCATTATTCCCATTCTAGTTCCTTCTTCTGTTTCCTTTCTATCAGCATGGTCAGACTAAGGTTTAAAACGAAACTTTCTACTTTCACAGTTCTTCCTGGTTGGTTTGCTATTTAAAATAATAACATGAACATTCTTTTTTATTAGATATTTTCCTTATTTACACTTCAAATGCTATACCAAAAGTTCCCTATACCCTCCCCCTGCCCTGCTCCTCTACCCACCCACTCCTACTTCTTGGCCTTGGCATTCCCCTGTACTGGGGCATATAAAGTTTGCAAGACCTAGGGGCCTCTCTTCCCAATGATGGCCGATTAGGCCATCTTCTGCTACATATGCAGCTAGAGATACGAGCTCTGGGGGCACTGGTTAGTTCATATTGTTGTTCTACCTCCAGGGTTGCAGCCCCTTCAGCTATGTTCATAGAAGCATGTGAATTAAATGTTTAGTATACCACATAATTAAATAAAAATCTTTCCTGAGAGTGCAATAAATGATAATTAATGAAGAATTACATTTCATGAAAAGATATAGGGCACTTTCCCATCTGTGGCAATGAATGTATCGTTGTATTGTTGCTTTGCATGCAATAAAATTACTCCTGATACTAAATTTTAATTAATTTGTGTCTTTAAATATTATATAGAATGCTATTCCCCAATGTCATGAAAATTACATGTTTCCTTCTCTGTAGGGTTTGGTATCCATGTCACAAAAATGATCAGTAGGATCTAAGACATCCCTATGTCAGAAGACATAGAAATCAGGGGATAAATGAATGGGCTGACTTTATTTTTTTCTTTATAAGCTCTATTGTCACAATAAGCTTCTGGGACATGCCATGTTGAGCTTCTGCATAGAGAGGGAAGGAAGGAAGAGGCAATTATCCAGGATGTCTCTGTTATGCACTGTCTGAGGTAAATCCTAGGTAAAGTGCCATCATTGTCTGCTGGACATTTTTGGCCTCTATTTTACTTTGGGAAGATTTGGGATGAAAAATATGACATCTTAAAAATCTCTTTTTCATGTTGCTTCTTGTCACAGCTGGGAGTCTAACTTGCTGGGACATCTAGCAAGAATAAAGCCCAAGTTTCTCCTTTGACATTTCAGCAGAATGGTGGGAGGAATGTCCTCCTGGCAGGGTACGGAACCTGTTTACACAACTTAACAGGTAGCTATCCTTTACTTCCTAGGGTTTTCTGTGACTTCTATGAGCAACGCAAGACAACGTTCATTCTTTTTCAAAATCGATTTTCTATACCCACTGTCTTTTGTGAACGTCTTCATACAAAGTAGGGACTATTCTAGAAAATGGGTATTAGACCAGAGAGAGACTTCATGGAATGCCTAAGAAAGTTATCAATCTTTATGATTTAATGGAATTCTATATTTTTTTATAATTTTTAAAAATTCTAAAACTGAAAAAAATCTAATATCGAAGGAGCTGTTAAATATTTCTATTTGACCTATTAGAACTCATTAGTAACTATTATCTTGATTTCATAGTTGAGGAAATGGTAAATTGGGAAGGGATACAAAGGAGCCCTGGTTCACATAGCTTTCTGATAACAAAGACAATAATTTCATATGGTAGAGTAGAACGTCTGAGCATTGCCCTAGGCTCCAAAGTGTCCTGTAAGGAGTAAAAGTCCACTTGGGTTGTCAGTTTGGATAACTAGCTACCTCTGCTTCTTCCATTCTTTCTTCTCATTGGAGTTCACATCTGAGGATAGAACAGTCAGGGGACCAGGCAAGAATAAGTAAAAGGAAGGAAGGAGACAATGACTCAGGCTGGCTTTTTCTAGGTAAAAGAAGATCTTATGGAATGGATCCCTGGGGGGGGGGGGGGGGACCAGTCTCTGTATGGTCCTTCCTTCAGTCTCAGTTCTGAACTTTGTCTCTGTAACTCCTTCCATGACTATTTTGTTCCCCTCTTCTAAGAAGAAACAAAGTATCCACACTTTGGTCTTCCTTCTTCTTGAATTTCATGAATTTTGCAAATTGTATCTTGGGTATTCTAAACTACTGCGTATACCAACACGATTTTGCTGACAGGACCCTCATAGTCTCCTGTGAGGCTATGCCAGTGCCTGACAAATACAGAAGTGGATGCTCACAATCATCTATTGGATGGAACACAGGGTCCCCAATGAAAGAGCGAGGCAAAGTACCCAAGAAACTGAAGGGGTCTGCAGCCCTATATAAGAAACAACAATATGAACTAACCAGTACCCCCAGAGCGCACGTCTCTAGCTGCATATGTAGCAGAGGATGGCCGAGTTGGCCATCAGTGGGAGGAGAGGCCCTTGGTCTTGCAAGGATTCTAGGCCCCAGTATAGGGAGGGGAATGCCAGGGCCTGGAAGTGGGAGTAGGAGAGTTGGGGAGCGGGGGCGGGGAGGGAGGAGGGGATAGGGGATTTTTTGAGAGGAAACTAGGAAAGGGGATAACATTTGAAATGTAAATGAAGAAAACATCTAATAAAAAATAAATCTAAAAAAAAATACATCTAACTAAAAAAGAAGATCTTAGTAGACATGAAGGGCAATGGCAGTTCTGTCGCAAGAGGCTCCACACACAGACTGGAAGTCTCTCAGAGCCCTAAAGTCACAGCTGACTCTCTTGAGTAAGCTAATCTTTATCATCAGTGCTTAGTTTTTCTCTCATTGGTAAAATGAACAATCCATCCCTGATGGCTTTTAGATTAACTCTGGGCCAATGGATCAGATTCACTCAAAAGACCATATTCTAGAAATTCAAACAGAAATGATAGCAAGAGGCAGATGTTAGAGTTTCATCTTCAAGCGAAGCAGTATGTCTTTAAACATATTTGAAATCATCAGCTGATGGCAGCCTTATATGCATTTTGGGTGAATTTAGTAACACAAGTGACCCTGGACTAATTAGTTAATCTGTTTCTGCTTCAGTTTCTCATTTATCCAAGACCAACTGGAATGACTGCTTTGCAAAGTTTAATCATGGGCAAGTTAAACACGCTGGGGTGTGTTCTCAATCAATTAATGTGAAGCCCAAAGCAGCAAACATTATCATTGCTGTTACTTATTCGACATCAATGCCCTAGTGATTGGATGAATATGATCATTACACTTTGAAGACTGGAAATTGTTATTCCTCTTCTGCAGAGAAAGAGCAAATATTAAATGGTGTCACTTCACACAGCTGAACATCAGTCAGGATTTGCTAAACTGAATCTCACTCTTTCCCACTTCCAGACTTCCACTATAGTTAACAGGAAGTTAATAGTTGACTTTACAAGCTCAAGTCTGTTATAAACATTTGAAAATCTGAGTCTCTGTATCTATATCTGTTTCATGCACTTTTCCTTGGAGGCCCTTCCTTTCTGTTTGGTTCTTTTGTTCAAGGTGTTAGGGTTTTTTTTTTTTTTTTTAATCTTATATTTTCTTTTCTTATTACCTTTTAGAAGTCTGATTGTTTACTACTGAGACAGAAAAAGAAAGGGTGCATCTGGATGGCAGGGGATGTGTGGCGAAACTGGGAGGGGTGGACAGAGAGGAAACCATAATCGTGATATGTTGTGCGAGGAAGAAGAAAACACTATTTTAATTTTTAAGGATCCAACAAGGCATTTTTTTTCCTTGTTAACGTGCAATAATGATTCAACACAAGCTCCGCTTCCTGTGATGGAGGGCAGGCACCAGCCTGTTAACCTGCAGACATACCACATAGAAGTAGAAGAGGTGACCATTACTTACGTACCCACATTGGACCTCTCAGGCACATTGGCATGATAGGTTTCATGCAGAAACTCTGGAGGGTTGTCATTAATGTCCTGGACCTTAACAATGAATTCCGAAGGTGGTTCCAGTGGTCGGTTGGTGTCCCTGTCCACTGCCTGAGCCATCAGTGTGTACTGGGCTCTCTCCTCTCGGTCCAATGTCTTGGTGGCATGAATGTTCCCTGATTTGTCATCAATCACAAAAATGGTTCCCGCTCCTTCACCTGAGAGAATGTATTTAATGTTCCCATCACCAGAGTCAATGTCAGAATGAAGCTAGAAAACAAAAAAGAAGAAAAAAGAAAGAATACAGGATTTGTAATTTCATGAGGAACACAATAAAAACACATAGGCTGATAGTTATACTATGTTCACATGTGTGCACATACATACACTCACCTATACACCAGGAGACAAAGTGATTTCCATCATCATTTTCTGAATAGAGAAATGAAGTCTTAGATAATGGCTATGACCAAGGTAGGTCATTAAGCTAGGTAAATTTGAGGCTGGTGTATTTGCAAATGTTTAATTCTGAGGTTCATGTTCTTCCCCTCTTATTCTCTCTGACTGTATATATGCATACATACAAAGTATATGATTGTACATATGCTTCAATAGTTATTTGCAAAGAAATGCACAAATATATTTTAAAAAGATATAAGCATGATTTTATGCAGCATATTTCTCTGAGTGTTTACTCCCACTTCATCACCTTCTTCAGCTATGAATCACCTTTCTTGCCAGTTTCTTATGACTCCTTTATGAGATAATAATTCAAGCCTATACATATACAAACTTATCTCCACAGCTTCTTAAATGCTCTTTGCTTAATTTTACATAATCAGGGCTATAAATTGTATATTATAAATTGTATATTCCTCTAATTGGAACTTCTGCAGCTCCATCAACATGGACGTACAAAGGGCTACCTTATCCACTATGGGATATTAATGTAATTTTTGTAGAGATCCTCTTCAAAGGACACTTATATTTGTTACTACAAATACAAGTCCAGGCATCTGTTATTACAAATCCTTCAACTAATCAGATTTTTCTATATCTACTGTCTAGTGTTCAGAGTCTAAAGTCTGGAGCTATTATCTTCTTGGGAAAAGAATCTCCTATGACCCTGTGATCATAGTGAACCATGGGGCAAAGTGATAGACATGCTGTCCCCAGACCCTTAAAAGAACTTCCAATATCCTTGGAATTTTCATGTTTTCCAGAAAGACTATAGACAAGATGATTTTTGCCTAAATCTGTATTGATGGGGTCCAAGAATCTACTATGGTCTTTTAGCTGCCAATTCGACGAGCAGCTCGGCCTGAATTCTGCTCTGTGTTTCAGAGCCCACGCCCATCAAAGACGTCACTGATTTTCCTGCAGCAATAAAGCCTATGCACTCACGTTCTGTCCTCATGATTTCTGAGGCCCTTAACCTCCTTTATATGAATATTATATTAATTGTTATATGAAATTGTTACATGGTTTGAACTAGTTTATATATTTTAATATATGAATGCTATTATATGAGTTATTTTTCATTGCCTTATAGTATTGAAAATTAGCTAGAAGATTTAAAAGTACGAATTAATTAAACCTGTTGTGTATAGAAATTCAGAAAAATAAAACAAACAAGTAAAGAAAAAGTTATATTCAAGAATTTATTACAATAAAGATTGTAACTAATTTTTATTTAATATTAATGACTTTAATAAATTATAAATATCATTTTATTACTGTCAGTAAATTTCCTATCATTATTATAAAACCAAGGCCTACAGAGTTTGCTTGAGGTTCACAAAGAAAAACTGAATATACTACTTTTTAAAATTGTTCTATCATTTAAATTTCCTAAGTATGTTTAATTATTTGGAGAGTTTGGGTGAAACTCCAAAAATTTCAGCTCTGATGTGGATACATAGGCATAATCTACAACCATTTTGGTTATGGACACCAGGGCTTCCCAGGCAGGGGCAGTAGGAAAACTTTGCTTCTGAAATGTAGGAAAAAATAATCCACCATTTTAAAGCAATATGACTGATGTAACTCTTAAAGGGTTTGGCATTTGTGGAGGGAAATATGAAGTTACTTGATGGATTTCTGTGAACTAAGAGAATATCCACAACTTTCATGCTGTTTCATTCATGGCCTGTTTTCTCCTCTCCTATCCAGCCTAGGATTGTGGTGTTTGTTCTTTCCCTGTGCTTCATGGGTATAAAAAGTTACAGGTTAAGTCCTGGAGGCTGGCGAGGTGGCTTAGCGAGTAAGAGCATTAACTGCTCTTCCGAAGGTCCTGAACTCAATTCCCACCAACCATATGGTGGCTTACTGCCAGACGCCCTCTTCTGGTGTGTCTGAAGATAGCTACAGTGTACTTATATATAATAAATAAATACATCTTAAAAACAAAACAAAACAAAACAGAAATGTACTGGGGCATATAATCTTTGCAAGACCAAGGGCCTCTCCTCCCATTGAAGGCCTACTAGGCCATCCTCTGCTACGTATGCAACTAGAGACACAAGCTCGGGGGGGGGGGAGGTGGGTACTGGTTAGTTCATATTGTTGTTCCTCCTATAGGGTTACAGACCCCTTCAGCTCCTTGGGTACATTCTCTAGTTCCTTCATTGGGGACCCTATGTTCCATCCAATAGATGACTGTGAGCATACACTTCTATATATGCCAGGCACTGGCATAGTCTCACAAGATGCCAGGGCCAGGAAGCGGGAGTGGGTGGGTAGGGGAGCAGGGCAGGGGGAGGGTATAGGAGATTTTCGGGATAGTGTTTGAAATGTAAATAAAGAAAATATCTAATAAAAATAAATAAACACTAGTTTTTTTATAAAACAAAAGAAATGAAGATGTAAATATAAATGTCAAGGTACTGAAAGATTCTAAGGATCTTCATCCATTACATACAAAAACATAAAAAGGCATTTCATAGAGGCAAGCGGATTTCTGAGTTCAAGGCAAGCCTGGTCTATAGAGTGAGTTCAGGACAGCCAGGGCTATACAGAGAAACCCTGTCTTGAAAAACCAAAAAAATCAAAAAAAAAAAAAAAAAAAAAAAAATGCATTTTATAACCAGCCACGGAGCTGAAATTTTTACCAAGCATCCGGCTTATCCCATTTACACTTTGTTTCTCCTCCCTCCAAGATTTAAAAGTTGGATATGTCTTCCCTAGTTTTCCTCTGTCACAAAGATGATCTATTGCACTGACAATACTATTTATTAGGTTCCCCACAAAAGCAGTTCGGGAACACAACAAGTGCTATCAAGGGGCCAGTTGCTGAGGCATGCACAGCCAGTTCCCAACTCCAAAGACTGATTGCTTCTCTCTTTGCACAGCACAGCATGACACAGGCTGAATTTCCTACATGAAAACTGTAAGTCTTTTGTGCTTTGCCAAATTCTACCTTTTCAGGGAATTTTCAAGCATTCAACCTTGAATGTCACCATTCAAAGACGGTTAGCGAACAAGCCAACTATTCCTCCTACTTAAGCAGGAATCGACTTAGCACCATTTCAAAAGGAAGATTTTGCCAGATCTAAGCAGGCACATATGGACACACACAAATGCAGAGGCACATGCCCACACACACACACACACACACACACAGAGGCACATATACACATGTAGAGGCACACACACACACACACAGAGAGGCACATATACACATATAGACACACACACACACACACACACACACACACACACACACACACACACATGGAAACAAACACACTCTATCCAACTAAGAGTCCTTTCAGGAACCTTACTTTTCAAGGTCATAGAGGGGATAATGCCAGATTTTCCCTTCCCCTCTTTACTCCTGTTCTTCTCCCGAGTGCATCCATTATGCCATTTGTTATATCCAGAGAGACACAAAGTCATCTGACTCACTAAGCCCTCTACCCACTGCCACCTCCAAGTCTAAATCCACACTGTCCCCCACTGAGACAGTGACAGAGCAGAGGGTCATTTTCTCAGAGCAATTCAATACCCAGCTCTGCACGTTGCTTGAGCTAAGTTGCCCAGATTCACTGGGGCTGTCTTTTTTCGCTTCCTTTCCGCAGACACAGCACAATGCTTCGGTTACAGGATTCTGCTGGTCAAGTATTTTCCCCTACTTCCATGTTCTCAAGACTACTTCTGCATCTTTTTCACTGTGTGTACACATGAATGAAATTATTTAGAACATTATTTCTAGATACGTATTTCCAATTCTAAGTTATGTTGAGATTATCATGAACATTTGTTGAGCAAATAAATAAATGATATAAAAAGTAGACCGCTGTTTCATATCCCAAAAAAAAAAAAAAAAAAAAGAAAACTCACAAAGATAACTTGTTGACATCCTTTGGGTTCAGAACTAGAGATCTCTATCATCTGTCCTTGCATTTCTCTATATTGAATCAGTTCTGTTTAACTTGAATGTCAGGGGTTATTAGATACTTCCTTCTATTTTTCATAAGGGTTAAGGACATAAATTGAATTTCATTACCCTCCTCATTATAAATTTTTGCTTCTTCCTTAAATGAATAAGTGGCTGCCTCCTTTATTTGCTTGTTTGGGGTCAGGTATTACTTCAGCCTGATTTATTGTCAGCCTACCACTTCCACATAATACAGTTTCAATTTGTATATATTAAAATAACTATCTCCTGAGAACTAATGTCAATATTACCTAAAAGACTGTCACATGTTTTATCATAATAAGTAGTAAGAAGTCAGTTTGCCAAATGGGTTTTACCCTCTCTACATTTATATTTCCAATGGAGTTGAATAACCACTGCATAACCTTAGAAGTGGAAATATAGCATGAACATACCTAAAGACAAAAATGGATGATGTCGTTCCTATTCTAAAGGCACATATTCACTCATTTCATTAGAGTTGGTATTAGTGCCAAGACCTAAGGATTCAAAGCTAATCTAATTCTTCATACAAAGTCAAATGAAATCAGGTGACAGAGGCAGGCATGTGTAAAGCAGCAAAGGAAAGTGGGATGAATGGGATTAGGGAGACATGGGAATATACAAGTGGGAAAAGGCAAGTTGGGGGTTAGGATATAGTCTGAGAAATTCCTCCAGTTGAAGAATGGTTCAATAAATTAAGGCAGTAGTTCTTTCAATAGACTCCAAAGCAATCCAAAGTCAAAATGGAGTCCTTATCCTATAATAAGTGAACATTAGAAGCATTCTCAGTGTGGTTTTAGTCTATGAATGAGGAGGAAAAGACTGGATGCGTATACACATAATATGATTCTCTATTAATGATAGTAGATCATACTTGTTCTCTTTGTCTGTTTCATGGTTTTAGTTTTACTTATCTTGCTTTCATCTATTTATTAGTTTGCCTGCCATTGTTTTGTCTTGTTTTGTGTTTGTTCATTTGTTTGTTTTGTTTTGACCTGGTCATGTCCTTCTGCACTGATAATGAGCACCTATAGACACATCAACATCAAATATAAGCGACCTTACCCTGCCCACCAGCACAGGATCGGGCCCGGTGTACTCTTCTATCACAAAGAACTGGTTCCAGACCCAACCTCTCTTGGAGCGTTGCAGCACCTGCCCCTCCTTGCCCTTCTCATGGTGTCCATGGAATGAGGGACGCAGGTGGCTTCGTCGCTCCAGGGCAAACGCCTGGCTGTGGTATAGCATGCTCAGGCACACCAGGGCAGCTTGTAAACAGTAGTTCTCCTTCATTTTTGGTTATGCAGTAGGCACAGGAGAATGCAGCTGTCACTCCCTACACCAACAGAGTGGCTCTCTTTTTGGATGGCGGCCTCCCAGATGTGTCAAGTAGACCTCCTCTGGAATGGAATATCTTCATTCACTGAGGACATCACGCCAGGGTTGCTCACCTCCGCAGTCAGTTTCTGCAAGGAGAGAGAGAGAGAGAGAGAGAGAGAGAGAGAGAGAGAGAGAGAGAGAGAGAGAGAGAGATGAGGTTAGCTGCATCCTTCCTCCACCTATTGTTTCGTTTCCATTTAGCAAACATGTTGGCTTGAATATCAGTTTACCACTTGTCAGCTTTGGGAAAGCTAACAGCTTTCTCAGAACCCAGCTTGCTCATTTCAGAAATGTAGACAACGATAATATTCATTGAAAGGTTGCTGCAACAATCAAGAGAAAAGGGAATACAAGGCCACTAACACAATGTCTAGAACACAGAGACTCTCTATTATTCGTCGATCATGTGTGCTTTGGCTATGTTCATGGCTTAGAGAAACTAGGGAAGTAAGCCGAGGAGCATAACACAGCATCCACAGTAAGGATGCCAGAGGCCAGCACAGTAAAGAGAGGATGCTTAAAGCATATGGTGCCTGAGTTGAATACTAAAGCAAAAGCTTCTATGTTAAGAATGGAGAAGAAAGGATACCATGAGAAAAAAAATGCCAGAATTCCATAACCATTACAGTTGGCCAGCCACAGAATAAACTAAGACTTAAGCATAAATGGAAAATAAGAGGAATCTTATGTCACAGACTGTGGGATGGAAGGGAGGACAAGACAGACCTCAGGAAATGATGATGGGAAAGAAAGTAATCAATGAAGAAACAAATGACTAAGGTATGTGTGTGGGAGGGGTACAGGTATGCAACTGAGAGCAATCGAGAACTCCGTAGACAGGCGCAGAAGGATCACAGCAATTTTAAGGAGTCTGAGGCTAGTTTGATCTAATCTGGCTTTCATAGTGAATTCCAGCACAGCCCAACCTAGCAAGGTACTGTATTTATAGAGAAAAAAAAAATTTAAAAGGTCAAGTCTTCATTGAGCTTTGTGAATCAATTAATTAAATTATGCTGATCAATTAACACTGCAGTGTCAACTAATAGGTCAAATTCACATTGACTCACTGGAGGATCTATTAATGCTATTGAAGTCAATCAAAGCTACAGCATCAATTCGTTCTTTTATGGTCTGACGCCTCCCTCACCAGCTCAGCCTCCTATCTTGCTGGACAGCTTTTCATAGGATGCTTTCCAGTTTCACCCCAATCACAAGAAGAAAAAAATGAACAGTAAACCTGTTGCGGGCAGCATATTGCTTCCTCAAACTCAACCAGCACACTCCTACTCATTAGCAATAAGATAGAGCCATTGGCATAGTTTACCTTCCCAAATTCCTTGTATTTATCTGACCTAGAGTCCCTCTAGCTTCCAGATTTCTTGAATTTCAGGGTTCTGAAACTGAAAAAAATTTCCCCTTATATAATTTTTTTTTTTTTGCTTAATCCCCTCACTTAAAATTCATCTTTCCTTGTGTAGAAGTATCTGCTTCTTCTTGGGGGTATCCAGAGTCTTCCAGGTGTTCTCAAAAACATACATATTTTCTATTAACCCATTACCCATGGATAAACACAGCCTGAGAACCTAAGACTCCTGCTATTTTCCCAGGGAGGCAAAATGCAAGCCTGTCACTGTTGCTAACCTGATTGTGCACATGTGCCTTGAAACTGGAGATGACACAAAGAGGGCAGGGAAATACTTAGAGGAAAAAAAGGAAGTAGAGTTACTTAGCCATTTGGCTTTAGTAGTCTTGGGCATAAGAGGGCTGGTAGCCTTCTTACTCACATAGCAAATCCTTTTTCTCTTGGTACTCTGCCTTAGCCTTTTCAAGTCTTTGGGCTTACACCAAGATAATATTTGTACATGCTGCAGATAAAAAGGTGTCTGCTATCATCCAAATAGAACTTCTCCATAGGATTACTCCTGTGTCTTCTCAAGAAATAGGGAGTTGAAGCCTTTAGTATTTGTTGTTTACAGATGCATTGGAATGTGTAAACTGCAGTATGAAGGAATGAACGTAAAAGAAGCCTCCCTGTCACACACCAACCTCATTAGTTTAACACTGACCTCTCTCTCTCTCTCTCTCTCTCTCTCTCTCTCTCTCTCTCTCCCTCTGTGTGTGTGTGTGTGTGTGTGTGTGTGTGTGTGTAAAATGGTGTATGTGAGTGTCTGTGTATGTAAAGGTGTCTGTATGTCTCTGTGTGTGAGGGGTGAGGGGAGGTTGTTGTTCTTATCGTTGTTGTTGTTGTTGTTGTTGCTATGGGGTACATGAATTCAGATGCTCACAAGGCCAGAAGCCATCAGATCCACTGAAGATGGAGCTCCAGATGGTTATGAGCTGCTGGACATGAGAGAATGGAACCCAACTCAGGTCCTTTGCAAGATCAGCAAATATTCTTGACCACTGAGCAATCTCTCCTGCCCGGACAAGCATCATTTTACTGATGCACAAAGTGCTGCTTGCAGCAAGTCCAGAGCACTATGTGGAAAAAGCACAGAGAGGTGTGCAGCAGGAGATCTTGAAGTGAGGCCACAGGAAGCAACAGAGAGAAGTCCGGCTTAACTGAGGAAACAAGGCCCCGATGCTGATTTGTACCTGAAGCTCTGACATTCCCCTCTGCCTCCTAATTTGGGAAAGTCCTGAATAAAAGTTTCTGTCAGTGGCTTCCATCTTCTTATATGTGATTAGTGTTTTTGATGAATGATTGTGGGGAGTGCCTTTTCTGTTTCAGATGCTAGGGCTGTGACTGGTAGCCTCTTAATTAGTTGTATTTACTACACATGCATTAGGACCTGAGTTCAAAGGGGCCATCCATAACAACTCACTGTATGAGATCAAGCACACCCTTGAACTTCAGACTTAATTCTGTCTCTTTGGAAATTCTAGAAGAAGAGAAAGGAGAGAACATATGGTGTAAGTTTCCTGCCCATTTTATATCATGCCAAGTATTAAGTGTTCATTCACAAGGTGATAAATTATTCCTGCATATAAACTGTGAAGTGTATTTGAAAGAAAGGGTTTAATTAAAGTTGATATTTCTACACCTCTTTTTTTTTTTTCTGGCTGCCATGTTGCTGTAAAGCACAATTATTTCTGACACTAAAGTGTTGAAACTACATGACAACTTTTTTACTTTATATATACATATAAAAAAACCACTAGCTTCATACTAATGAGTAAGAGTTCCAATGTGACCAATAAACAATGAACTTTACTCTTTTTATAAAAAAAGATAACATTATAAATTTTCTGTTGGAAACAATAGCAAAACTAAACCATAAAAGTAACTAATTGGTCTCATAATCTTTAAATGCTTATATGACTGAATATAATATACTATAATTCAATATATTAGCCATCTTGATAATCCTTATTTTATAGAATTTGGGTTTTAAGTCAATTATTCACTTTAGAGTAAAATAAACTATTGATAAAATTAGGTTTTATTAGCCATCATTCTAAAAACTTCATAATTATTAAGTCATATATTGATTCATATGCTAACCCTATTAATGGGAACTGTGAATATTCTATTAAAAGGGTATTAATATTGAGGTCAAGACAAATTAAATACAATTTGTGCCACTATAAAGTTCTGTTGATAGCTAAATTGATTTGAGCCTAGACCATCTAACTCTGATGTCTATTTAAAAACAAAAACAAAAACCGAAAACCTTTTTTTCCCTTGTCTTTTTTTAATGTTTGCTTTTTTTAAAAGTTATTTATTTATTTATTTATTTTATATGAGTGTTCTGTCTTCACACATACCCAAAAAAGGAATCAGATCCTATTACAGATGGTCATAAGCCACCCTGGGGATGCTGGGAACTGAATGGGACCTCTGGAAGAACAGTTAGAGCCCTTAAGTGCTGAGCCATCTCGTCAGCCCCCTTTTGTCTGTTTTTAAACTGCATAAAGAAATGAAAAATATTACCTAAGACCTACCAAACTGAAAAATGTTAGTTCATTGTCTGGAGTTGGCTAGATAGCAATAACAGACCTGTGATGAAAGAAAGAAAGAAAGAAAGAAAGAAAGAAAGAAAGAAAGAAAGAAAGAAAGAAAGAAAGAAAGAAAGAAAGAGGAAAAGAAAAGAAAAGAAAAGAAAAGAAAAGAAAAGAAAAGAAAAGAAAAGAAAAGAACAGCTAGTGTTTTTAGTATTATCCTCCAAACCACCTTGGGTGGACTTTCCATGACTTAAGTCACAAGAACCACACAAACGTCAATGGTATTGTCATCTCCATTACATATGCAAGTGGAATAAAGCACACAGAAGTAAGTAACTTTTCCAAAGTTTCCGAGAATGACATGGGAAAAGAAGGGATTGAACCCTGCGGGATGACAGATCCCAGACATGGATTCCACCTGCTCCTGTTCTCCCTGGTCCTGCATCTCTAAGAGAAGAGAAGGTGAAAGACCAAACACAGAGACACCTCTGCCTCCGTATCTACATAATTGCCTTCTCTTGATACTAACTCAAGACTGAGGAACCTAAAGGGAGTACATACATGATGATATTTAAAAAACAAATAAACAAACAAACAAAACAAAAAAACAAAACAAAGACAAAAAAAAAAAAACCAATGTCATCACTTCTCAGCCTTTTGGCTAAGATCAAGTATAAAAAAAAATATCAGAACATAAAGTAAAGGAGAAAATATTCCATAGAAGATATGGAAATGAAGATGGACACAAGATTATAAATTATCAATATCAAGTGTAACAATGTAGTGTAACTAATCTTTATTTTCTTATCCTTAAATCTTTATAGCAGAATTTCTAAAGGCAGCCATTAGAGGATGGATTCAGGGAGTTTTGTTCATCTAATTCTGTGATATTTTATAAGAAAGACCTGGAACTTCTCAAGAATGGATTGTTGTATAGTGTAGAAATTTAGCAGGGATCTCACACAGAAATTAATAGGAGGCTGCCCTCCTAAGGAGACCTTGATGTGGGCAATAATTAGAGAAATCTATCAATGTTCTAATTAGAATTAATAAAGAACCCCAAGGCACTTCTTGAGCAGTCTTGCCATTAAAGCTCTTCCCAGCAGCTGGCCAGGATGCCTACGCGTCGGGGTTCTACTAACACACGTAAGAAGACTTAACTTTACCATGGGAGCACATTGCTTGGAGGGAAAAAAAAATAAATGTTGTTGAAAGTCACAGGAGTAATAGCATGACAGGAAAATGGATTTGCAAAATCACCAGTTCTAAGTGGAAGGCTCACCCCTCTATCTGGAGAGCAGAGAGTCCGTCTTAAGTGGCTGCGCCTTGAGCATAAAACGCTCCTGCTGTGCTTGCTTTTGTCTTCCGTAAAAGAAAATGACATATATGGGTGTTTAAGTATTTTTGGACTCCTGCTGAAAATTGTTATCGGGTAGGAAATGAAAGACAAAAACGGTTAGCCAAAAGCAAGCGGATTTGTTTTTCAGCTTTCTCCTCCCCACGGAGATTGAAGGATCAGACACACTGACCCACTCTTTTTATTTCTAGCGAGCTAATTTACAGCTAAAGACAGGTTATCATTACGCTAAGTATATTACCAAGGTTCCCACCAGAGCTCAAAATCCTATTTTTGTATCTGCCAGGTTTCCTTGTGGGTGAGCAAAGGGACTCTGGTCTCTCCTTCAACAAACACAGCTTTGTAACCAATCGGATTCTATTATGCAAATTAATTCAAGAATATTTTATTCCGCGCTCAGATCTCATCACTCAGCACGGAGCTGTTCCCTCTTTCAAATCAAATCACAGGAATTATGCCTTGTCTGTGAAAAATCGTAGAGGAGGGAGAGAGGAAGTACTACAAGAATTGTTGAAACATTAATTCTCTATCTCAGATTTCTGCGTTTGGTGCAAGACTTAAGTTTGGATTCACCTTTTCTTGGGTGCAGAGTATACAGTGGGCACTGCACAAAATATCATAATATATATTGCTCCATTCTCAAATGCCAGACACCAATACGATAGGGTGTCATAGCAAAGAAACAGAAATGAAGATAATTTTAAACTTGAATAGAATTTTTCAGGGGCTCAAAGGTAAGTGTCACTTTTTGCCTCCACACACAGTTTTGGAAACAGGAATGGCATTTAATTACCTGCAAGTTATGTAAAGCTTAGTCAACCATCTGCTTAAATCCCTTATAGATTTCATAAACTTAAGTAGTAGTAGTAGTAGCAGCTATGGTAATAGTAGTGTCATCCCCCCCAAGTCATAGTATAGAGCGGGTTATGCAGCATTTCATAACATTTTCAACATAGCTTAATATAAATGATACTCATGGGTCCCGTGGGTATCATTTATATTAAGCAAGTTATATCCAATGAGTGCAAAGAATATCTTCTATTACTCATGCTCCACTCAATTCTTGAGACAGCTCTTCTCACTCTAATATTTCTAAATTTTAGTCATTGATATGAATAAAATACATCAACACAGACCCGAAACAACGTTGTGAGCAATGTAAGCTCCAACTGTGAATAAATGTTCCATGCGAATGTGTGGAAAAAAAATTAGATTCCATTTCCGACTTTTCTGGTGCCTGAACAAAACTACCTGAGGGAAGACATGCACGAAGTGGCAATGATGCTTAGCTTACTGTGACATCATTTATAATATTTGAAAGGCATACAGTCAAACCTCCCTCTGTGCCCAAACAGTAAATATATAAAAAGATTTTTTTTTATCCTTGTTTTCTCCTTCATTCACTCAGGGTCAAGTCTAGATGGGCCTTGGGGATACATAGGAATCAGTGTGTTTATGATGGCAAATAGCAATAGAACTTGGTATAAGTTGTAAAGGGATGAATGGAACTAAAAATACTACTTAGGAAGCACAGAGCAACCAACAACCAGAATCAGCTTGGCAGATGAGCTTGTAACACAGTGCTTATTCTTGTAGCATCTGCCATCATTAGCCTCTTCCAAGCAAACACGCTTGTCCACAGTCTCCAGTGCCTTACCTACTCCTTCTCTGAGGTATGGCTGATGAGACCTCTCCTGCTGTTCTCACAAGTAATCCATAAACTAACCATTGATCATTGCAGTCAGGGGGACCTGTATTCAAATGATTGGCTATGGGAACCAGATTTTTCTAAGAGTTTCAATGAGAAAAACAACAGAAAATACTTGTAACTCGTGAAAGGCCTTGCAAAGTCCGGTTAGAAGGCACCTAAAGGATAGAGTAACCACAAAGTAATATCCAATTGCTCAGCTTTCAATAAAATCAAGGCCACAACCCAACTAGTTAGAAGCGAAAGAGAAACTGTAGCATCTCTACCCAAAGCATGCAAATGGCAGAACGTGTGATCTTATTTCTCTGAAGGCCTAGGCGACCATGCTTCTATTGCTGTCACCATGGCCTCCAAGCTGCTGGTCAGCACCCTACTTATAAGATGACGGTGTACCTCCTGTGCATGAGCTAGCCTGGGAACTTTCTTTCATCCCCCAAAACAGCAAATGTAGAAATGTATGGTAATCTTAAAGAAATAAATTGGCATTTCATTTTCTGGCCAACTGTGAAATATTGTCACTGTGAAGATCATTAGTGCAATTGTATAAAATGCCATTTTTTTTTTTAAAATCTCTGAATTTCCAAAGACCATTGGGCCAAAGATCTCTAGACCATAAGGGAAGATGTGTATGCTATAGCATAAGTTCTGTTAGTACATAACTATGCAACTTAGACAAAGTATTCTTCCTTAGGACCAAAATTCTCCTCTTAAAAAAAAAAAAAAAAAAAGACAGAAATATATCATTAAATGCCTCTCTGTTTACAAGAGTCTGTCTGTGGGTCAGTGCTGGGGCGGCGGCCATTCCTGGATTGTACTTTTCAACCTTCGGTAATGGTCTAAGGTCAGCTAGTAGGCCTGCTCACATAGAACTCCATTAGGACTCACTAACATAGAATTCACTGAAATCTGGAGAATGGCAAATACTCAGAAAGACACATTTTTAAAAGTTATAAGAAGTCCATTAATTTCAACCACATATTTTTATCACATAGTCATATCCGCATCAGATAATTGCAGCATTTACCCAGTATATAAACTATCTTATTTTACTTCTACTTTGTTTTAATGCTCTGTTTTAGGCTCAGTGTATATTTTATGCTTAAGTCACAGCTGAGAGTAGCCATATTTTTACAAGCTAAGTAGCCATGAGTAGACAAGGTAGAATAATCAGAAGACCATAAACTTTTTGATAGAGGAGGATGTGCCATCAAAGACTTTCTGGTAATAGCAAGCATCCAGGTGAGAGAACTAGTAAAACAAGACTGCTGTAGTTAGTTAGAGAACAATTTATTTGAGAAACCAGGTGGCCTTCTGAACTCAGCAGACCCAAAGGAAGATACTGGGGAAGTAGATGGAGGGAAAGATGCTCATGTTCTTAGCCTCAGTAGAAGGGCTGGACTGGGGACAAGATCTATGTTTTAAAAACTTTGAATGTGTGAAATTACAGAAAGTCCCAAAATTCTTCCCCTAGTAGCTATCATGATCAATGATACCATGTCTGTTTCTTGTTGGGAGATTTTGTTACACAGTGGATTTTCAGAAATCCAGAGTGAGATGACAAGGTAAAGATGCTCAACTATTAAGAGTTTTTTTGTTTGTTTGTTTTTTGTTTGTTTGTTTGTTTTCATTTCATTGGAAAAGGGGAAACAGTAATATAGGAGCTGATGGCTAACATTTAAAACTAGATCAAGTGAACACAACCTCAAACCCCCTACTACTCTATGGAGAGAGAAAGAAAATATCAGGAAGTGAAAAAGGTAATTTCCATAGGATTGTTGTCTCCTGCATTAAACATAGTTTTCCATTCACGTCATATATATGGAAACAAGAGTCTCAGATTCATGAAGGGAAATACGTCTTAAGCAACCTAAGAGTGCTCTTTAAAGAGTCGGAGGTGGAAGAGATAAGCGATGCTCATCTGTATCTTCTCCCTCATACCTGAGGTTTCTCACAGAGCTACTGTCAGTCTGTTTTCTGGGAGATAAACAGCGAGAGAAAGTCTTGTCTGAAGTTGGGCTTCATCCTTGACAAAGGCTTGATGAAGTCTTGCAAACGGATCACTACAACCAGGGAAGAGAGCGCCTGAAGCCACCAGAACCCAGTACCAGATCTTCTATCAAAGAATTAGAATCCATGGTGTTAGCCACCCAGATCCACAAGGCACCGCTTGAGCTCAACCAGAGGAATGAGGAATGCAGAATCAAGCTGCTTCCAATTACCAGAAGCCTGTTTTTTTCCAGAGTGTGGGTGGGCTATTTTAAAGGTCTATTTCTTAATGTTCTGTCTGGACCACCCCATCTGGTTCAGGCCAGTCTAAATAAACCATGGGATGTATTTAAATGCCTCTTTTATATGCCTGTGTATATTACAAAGGATGTCTCACCCATTTATTTTTAGAAAGCTTCATAATTATCTCACTGTTGTTTCAATAAATCCAACCTTTAAAATGCTCTTTTTTTTTTTTTTTTTGGTTTCAGTAAATTAATGCCATTTATCAGAAAGAATGGGATATTTTTGAAGTCATGATGAAAGAAAAGCAGTTGGATACAGCAAACTCACCCATGCCTCCTAGTACTTGCTAAAGCATGAGCCTACCACCCTAGACAGATGGAACTTTCCAAGGTAATGTCAATTGTCCTTTCTAGGTCACAGAGAGATGGTTCATTTAATTACAGTTTCTATAATCCTAGGTTAATCCTACTGAGAATTACTGACGTGATGTTTGACTTATATAGAAGGATAATCTATTGTTCCATGCACATTTCTGGCAAAACAAATTAAAAATCATGTACCTTATTTTTTAATTTATTAGTGCCATAATAAAGAAAGGTCTCCCCTTTCATTTTCCTCAGGTAGAAATGACAATTTCCTTCCCTTTGGATCACATTATTGATTAACAAATTCAAATAGGATATTTCAACAGAAGATAATGTAGGATACATTAAATTCTCCAAAATTTTAGATGGTGACTAACTCCTCATTACAGTCCTTGCTATTGTGTACAAAGGACCATGAGAAAAAATTGATTTTTACCTTCATGGAATTGAATACCTAGACTATCGACTCTTACCCTGACTGAACCCTGAATCACCTGGGAACCTTACAAAATTCCTTACCACACCATAAATCAAACAGAGATAAAGAAACCCCAGAACATAGTATTTTTAATATTCTAAGAGAATCCCATTGCCCATAGCTCTTAAAATTATTTTAAGTTAAGCTTTAGTCCCAAGTGTCTTAATGCACTAGTTCCATTTAAGTCACTTTGATCAGCCATTCTGAGAGGTTATTTAAGTCCCTGTAAGATGCTTTAGTAGTCACTCACTGTCTTAGATATGAAAATTAACCTCCGAAGCAGGTGATGTTTGTTTGATGAATGAAGTTATACAAATGATGATATATCCGGGCACCTAAGATCTACGACTACATTATTGCTTCATGTCGTCAACCCCATCTTCATGTCTGTGAAATGAAGGGCTTCCTAGCTTGAGTGCCGCACTAAAGGTGATCATCAGAAAAATCTAGATAGAAAGGGAGACAGTGCCTGAGGGTGCCTCCACTGACTGGCTGCACATTTCACAGAGTTCAGAAGGCTACAGTCAATAAAAATTTTCACTGAAAACCAGCTCTGCTTTATTATAAATAACAAGGAAAAGAGAAAGCAGGTGTGATATCTTAAAAACCTAGTGGGCTTGCCTTTTGAGCAGGTTAAGAAATTTCTTGCTTCAATACCCATAATCATCTGGAATAAGGAGGAGGCCTCTACTCAGGAGATGGTGGCCACACTCGTAACTGTCTTTTTCCTCATATGAAGAATAAGATGGGTGTCGTCTGACCTCCCACCCTCCCTAGTTAAATTCAGGTTTGAGTAAAATAATAGATGAGGAAGCTTTTACAAAAGTATAATGTAGGTTATGTAGGCGAGAATAAGGGTGAAAAAACATGCTAAGACTTCTTCAGCTAATTTTAAAGGCTTTGACTTTCCGCCTTCAGCATTGTGGATTGTAGATTCGTGTAAATTATCCCTTATTGTTACAGGACAGATGTGTGATTCTCCCATTTTCTCAGATAAGAATATAAAATATCCCCAGTGTTACAGATAGATCCCTTTTATACCTACACACTTTCTGTCTGTGTGTTCCAGAACCCAGGATGAATCTATTGTAATCTCATGAGAGGGAGCTGACCTTAGTTCCTCCTTGTGAGGTGCTGTGAGGTGGTTAGAGGGTGGGAGTATGATTCTAGTAGGAAAGTTATTACATATGAGTCACAGCTTCTAAGGAAACCCAGATCACAAGGTCCTCTGAAGAGATTCTGTGCCATTTAATTTTTCCATGATATGGGATAAGACTGTGGAGCAATCCAGAGGAGGAGAGGCAAAGCTGATGAGAAGCTTGTATAAGCTGTCTTGGCCAGATGAGGGGCAAATGGGGATGTGCGTGTGCATGTGTCTGTGTGTGTGTGTGTGTGTGTGTGTGTGTGTGTGTGTGACACACATACATGCATTCCTTCTTTTTAATGATTACATTTGTATTGCTTTTTTGTTCTAACACAATATCATTTGTGATGAATATAATGCAAACATTGTGCAACACTGCACTCCATGCAGTCCTGTCCCCTCTCCACACAGACTAGCTCATGCATTCTCCCATTGAATGTTCCCTGGACAGATGCACATATTTCCATTAAGGAAGGGTCATTGTGTGACAATGTTGTGAATCTGTTTACTTTTTCTTTGACCTACACACAGATGTCTACTAGGAGCTACACAATCTTCCCTAACTTTATTAAGAAAAGTTTAGAACTCTTGAATACATTTGTTTTTTTTAATCCCTTGATCATTAATTATTCACAATAAATATTACTTTTATTATATTCACTAGCTAAGATTATGGCTTTTGTGTTAAATGCTCTTAATATCGTATTAAAATTAAGACGCAATGGTAGTCTTCTCATTTACCCATTCAGTCCCGCCTTTTCATGCTCCCCCTTTCTTCTTGACACACCCAGATTTCCAGCTGGCTCACATCCATCAACCTAAATGCCCTTATACTTGTATTACAATGTTGGTTAGCAATGCATCTTCTCAACTTCCATTAACTGAAAACATCTTTATGCCATCTTTAGTTTAGGAGAATATTTTCTCTGAATATGAAATTCTGAATTGGCATCTCTTCTGCTCTTAACATTCAGGTGTTTAAGGGTATTTATGAGTCTGCTGTTCTTGGGCTCAAATTTTTCTCATGAGTTGCTGTACATCATTTAATTTCTTTTTCTCTAGATGTGACATTTAATTTTAGCTTTTAATAATTCAGCTATAACGTGTCTTATATAGTTTTCTTTTTATTAATCTATTTCAATAGTCTTCATTAATATATAATTATATCTTCTACCACAAGATCTGTTGAGACCTTGTGTGTCTAAATGCTTTTTCTGACCTTTTAAGAATATTTTAGCTCCCAGAATTGCACTTTCAAATTAAATGATTTTTATTGTTCAATGGCTTTATATATTTATATAGGGAATTTAAATCATTTATACTCTCCACATTCTCTTCCTCTTATGTTCAGAAAGTGTTCTGATCAGCAGCTCAACCATGGGAGAAAAGCTCTGCGGAAACTACTTCTGGTTGCCTCAAATTTCCCAGCGGTTCTCTGAAAGCCCCCAGTTTGTTAGTGTTAATTATTTCCTCTTTCAATCCAACTACCCCAGTCACTGCTGGACTCTCTATGAGTTCAATTGTTTTGCTAGCAGTTCGCTGTCTTTCTCTATCTGCTACTGGCTATTTATTCTTTCAGGTTTGCTTGCTATATACTCAGAACACCTATTACTCAAAACCCGAAGTGTGACCATTATGGACCATGTTCTTGATCTTACAGAATAGCCTCCTAGTCGGCTTCTTTTTATTGCATATCTTCTATGCAACAGGTACTTTGGCAAGTGTTTTACTTCCATTCCTGATCATCTGCTTCTCTACAGTAGCTTTATCATGATAGCACATTTGTATCTATTATCCAGATAAAGGAAAAACTGGAATTTGTTGGCAGTTAGCTATGTGTTCCTCAAAATGGCTTTTGAAGCTGTCCATGGCCCACTGTCCTAACCTCTTATCTATCTATCCTTTGGTGTTTTGCGAAGATAAAATTCACGGTAGTTCTCCTAAAGTTTGTTTCTAGGATGGACTCAGAACTCAACACTCTCTTTTGCTACACTACAACCACTGAAGAAAGAAATATAGGTGGAGAATGGAGTTTCTGAGAAAGTAGAATGGAAAATTGGAGTGATAGATATTTCTTGTGGACAAGGAGCGTATGTGTTCCTGGAATTCTTAGAGAATAGACGTTCTCCTACGGGAGTTCACATTCTCTACCTCAAGCAATATCCATCCTGTCTTAGAAGAATCACCCAGAACACCACAGATACTTTCCATCCTAACTCACTCCTTAAAACAGTTTCAAAATGAATACATCCTGATTTTTTTCCTAGACTCTTCCTGAACCTTATATTTCTTTTTCTTTTTTTAACATTAGAATAAAATTTTGCTGTGTAGTGCTCACCACCTAAGTCTCTTAAGAATGTGCTAATAGGCAACAAATCCAAGCAGTGCAAGGAACTGTAGGAAGGCAGCCAAATGTAAGTACCTTCCAGCAAATGGAGGCCACCCAGCAGGAAACAGTTCTGTGAGATGTCATGAGCTAATCACTGTCAACGAGATGGTGTATGCTGGTCACAAAAGCAGAGGTAAGTGGTGTTATCAGAATAATGTCTTCCCAGGAGGAGCATATGAGGCCAGACATGGATTTGGCCTTTGGTTTTGAGGTCTTACAGCCTACCAGTCAATGACATCTTCTGAAGAGTTTTTTTTTTTCTGAAAGGATAGATTTGCAGTCCATGAAACCACTGATTAGAAAATGCCCTTTGGCAATACTTGCTAAAGGAAAGCTCTGCTGAGTCCCAGCCACTAGAGTCAACCGAGGAACAGATTGTGAAAGATCAGTAAACCATGAATTCTGCCTATCAGGATGGCTGCCAGCCTGGTAAAGTAGCCATGCTAAGCCATCCTAGCCTGTGAAGGCTGTCTAACCTGTTGACCACTGAAACATTCTTGGTCTCGGGGTTCCAACTGCTTCTCCACTTGAACCTTACCATTGTGTTTGTAACTGTGACCGTGTGTAACGGTATCCTTCACCTCTTCTGCTCCTGGATTCTGTCAGATGTCTCCAGGGTTTAAAGCCCTGGTCTAACCTCGAGAATGCTCTCAGAGAGAAGAAGTCAGTACCAGGGAATTAGTTGAATTAAAAAGCATTCGCCTAGAAAAACAATGCGCAGGCTGAAAGCAAGCCAGTTGGTTAAATTTCTATCACACATTAGTATTAGGGAAAGTGGAGATCTATCCAGGATTATATAAAACACCAGAAAGGGCTTAGGTTCCTAAAACAATGGTATAAGCTTTCAAGGTAGAAATGGAAGGCATAGCATTGTCCTTTACTCCATGTCTCCCCTGTGACTGTGCTTTCTATATCCCAGGTTCATGTCAGGTTTCCTGGCAAATCAACTATTTGGTCGTCGCTGTGACCCCAGTCCTTCCTGAGAACAGTAGCTTAAATGCTTAGAGTTTAAGGTCTGCTGTAGTAATAATACCTGGAGTCTGCCTACAGGTTGGGGTCCCACTTGATTAGGAGAGAAAAAGGAAATTGTGTCCTGCTTATGTCTATATGTCTCTGCTGTGTCTATGCACCATCCCTCCAAATGAATATTCTATATAGGAAACCATATCAAAGACTTTAGGGATCTTAAGAGCGTTTATAGATTTACCACCACGATCCACCCCCCTGCTCCAGATGCATATGACCATGCCTCAGCATCCTTCCATTCCCTGCTCTCTGTAGCTGACTCTGTGGCTGAATCTTTGCAAGTTGCTACTGAATGGCACTTTTTACAGTACAGGATGAACTGAGCCTCTCACTGCTGCCCACTATACTTGTTTTTCTTCTGTTAATATTTTTTTGGCTCATATACCCACATCGACGAATATCTAGCCCTTTGTACTTGTATGAGTTTTGAGATCTTCTTCCATTATATACAACAACATTGGGAAAAAATCCTTCAGGATAATATGAAGAATGAAATAAGACAATCAAGAGAAGAGAAATTACACATGGTCATGTATGAATGAAGTATCCAAAAACTGAAATTAATAATAGTAAACAATAATTGATATGGAGAGATAGGAGTTAGGAAAGGGAGATTCATTAATTTATTAATCAGCAGATATAAAAATCAGTAGAACAAAATGAGCATATTTCTGGAGACATACGATAAAGCATTATATCTATAGTAAGCAATATTACAAATACAGTTAAATCTCTCATAGTATTTTTATTAAAACGAAACAGTTTTGCTCAAGCAAAATATAGATAAATAAAGTGTTTCTCCAAAAAAAAAAAAAAAAAGGAGGGTTTAAGTGTTATACTAATCAGCCTATAGTGAATAGAGTCATGGCATCTTGACATGAGGGAATAGAGTTGTCAACCTGAGAAAACTCTGTGTGANGTATGACAATATCCAACCAATGCTCCTGGGATCAGGAGAAAACAGCAGTCTTGTTGTTAAGCATATTTTAAAGAAGAAATTTAAAAAAAAAAAAAAACCCTCTTCAAACAAACGCAAATAAAAACATTAGCACTGGTATTGAACCTTGAGAAGACAAATGAGAAAAGATGAAAATGAAGTTCTACAATCAGTAATAAAGGATTTCCTGTGATGGTGTGTTTTCCCATTTCTAATTACTAANGAACTCTGAGTCATCTTCTTGGTAAGCCTGAAGAACCCAAATATGATAAGAATGTCCACTATGCACAGGAACAAAGAAAATGCTTCACCACTAATACTTTCTTCCTTANCCTATAGTGTGGTTTTAGATCTCCATGGTAGATTTCATTTTGCCTCTTATTCAGTAACCTACAGAATCATATATACGTAGTGTGTTCAAGGGGACTCCCTGATGTTTGCCNACAGACTTATTGAGAAAGCAGTCTCAAAGAATCTGGATCCAACTACCTTAAGATGACTCATTTCTCTAGAGTTGGTGCCCATGTTAAACCAACAATGACTTTGAAAAAAAAAACAACTCTAGTTATTTAGGTATAATCATCACTAATTTGCAAAAAAAAAAAAGCATTTTGTAGATTACTGCTGATCACAAGACTTTAGCAATAAATGGTTGCTTGGGATTCAGAAAACATACAAAGATAATGGCAGAAACACTGCATCATATCTGCTATATNAAGAAACTTCTGTAATAAAGCCCACCTTAGAGATATGCATAGGGAAAGTAAAATCAGACTTAGAAAATTAAATGCAAGTCTTCCCATCAAACTTTTAGATAAGCAGCATTAGTGTTTTGTTTTTGCTTTTGTTCCTGGATATCTATATAGTTTGGGGGATTCATACTAAAGAAAAAAAAATTACTAATCACTGTTGTCTAGGAAATTCAGTATGAAAATACTGGCGTTCTATGTTTTATCTAGCAATACTATTGGGAACTAAACCAATGAACCTAACTGGGTAAACCAAGCATCAAGCTCCAAATTGCAATAACTCTAAATCTCAGAGTCAGTTTCTTTTCAATCCTCATCTCTGTGAATTTAAGATGCTCTGTGTGGTCCCTAAAGAGGCTGCCTCTGAGTACAGAAGAGATCCCATTTGGTGAAACACTGACAGTCTAGGAACTTCTCACATCCACTGATCTGAGGTCAGAGAGCTTCAATTGGAATCTCTGATTTCCCTAGAGAAAGCAGAAAAGCCCTTTCTATTGACAGGTGACCTGAAATGTAAAAGACCTAAGGCTGAAAGGATTATCATTGATGTTAATTGGTTGAGGAATTAGGGGTTCTCTTTCATCCTCTGGGTTGACACCAGTTTTCAGAAAACAATTGATGCTGTAATCCTGGAGTCAAGATCATTTATATTGTATTAAGAGCATTGCCATACTGGATTAGGGAGACTTCTGAGGTCTTTTCAGGAAGCAACACTCATAGGTATCCATTCACAGGTACTACAAAGTAACAGAATATATTAATCCCCAAAGTTTGTACTTTGGGGCTGGGAACCTGGTGTTGGTGAGAGGAGAGGAGAGGAGAGGAGAGGAGAGGAGAGGAGA
>NC_034609.1:26294878-26297991 GCF_900095145.1 Mus pahari
GGGGAGGGGAGGGGAGGGGAGGGGAGGGGAGGAGAGCTAGTGTAGACTGGGAGACAGCCCAAAACTTAGATAAGTGCAAATACAAGGTGAAATGTGCTTTGATGAAGGCTGATGCAAGGTTCAGAGGAGTCACCCAAAACAAGCTGCTAACAGACAGTTAATCAGGGAAGGCTTAGTGGGCAAACAAGAATGTTTGAAGTACGTTTTGAACTATAGGAAGGAACCAAGTACTACAGGGAATAGAAATCCAGACAGAGAGAACTTCATTAAATACTGAAAACAATAGGTGGCCATTTAGGGCCATGAGTCTTACATACTTTCTATTCAAGGAACAGGGAAAGGGTAAGGCAGTATATGTGGACAGGCATTGAAGAACACACAAGAATAAAAAGTGATAAGTGAAATAATAACAATATGTTTGGTTAATATAAGGGAAGAAATTATGCTGCAAATATGGAAGGAATTGGGGTAAGTATGCAGTTAAAAGAAGAAGAAGAAGACAAATGTCCACTGTGTTTATGTCCCTGGGTCAAAATAATTGGATGCCTTGTTTCATTTATCAGAATTCCATAGACCTTAAAAGAGCATAACATCGTGTGTCAAAGAATACATCTGCTACTGTTTGATGTTCACCAAATATTTTTGTCTACCTTTTGAGAGCTACTGCAGAAGCAGGGAACCCACTGGAAGAGTGAGCAGGTGATCATTGTATTGTACATAGACTATGTTAGACATGAGCTGGAAGCATGGATGATATTTAATACCTACAAGTCTTGTGAGAGAGCAATTTTTGTTCCTTCCTTGACACAGAGAATTAAAAAACTTCGAGTTCGCCAACTTCTGACAGCAGATAAAAGGGCATAACCTGAATTTGACCCCAGTGACAGAAATAAGCCCACACACATATGCCAAGTGTTCATTCTCTAAATCTCCAGCAAAAACATCCAGAGAAAAATAGCTCTTGATATAACAGAGGTGATGCCTATGCAAAGGAGAAAATTAATTTCATTCTGATTTCCCCTGATCTGTGCTGTATGTATCAAATCATGGGCCTCTTTGCAAAATTAAGGGCATTAGTTATCCTCCCATTCAGCTTCAGCAGCATTAGACTTGCATGCAGACATTGCTAGCTAAGATGACGAATATCAAATTTTTACAAAATCATTCATCAAGAGGTGAGACCTAAGCCTGATTAGCGTTTCAATAAGAATGCTGAGACTAAATAGAGACTAAGCAGTTGATCATGGCAGCAATTAGGCACCTTCCAGACAGCCAAGCTTTCTCTCAAACCAATTGAGTTTGAGGAAATGGAGATTTTTTTCCCCCTTCTCTCTTTCTCTTCCCCCTGCTGTGAAATGAACTGCCTTAAATAACGGATGAAGTGACAGCAAGCCCCGTTAAAAGGAACGTCTGCTCATTAAGTAAGGCTTAATTAAGCGGAGCACAGGCTAATCACTCTTCCATCTAATAAGGGATACACCCTGGTTAAGCTCATCCTGCTTTCAAGGCATGGTCCAAGAGGCCTGTGAAGACAGCTCAGTAAATGACAAAAGCCACATATACCGTGCCAAGACCTCTGCTAAGTCACAAGAGAATCAGAGCTATGAACAGGCAAATAAAAGCTATCAAATACTAATATTGGGCTCCTGGTTATTCTCTCAAGGTTTATTCAGGAAAATGAAGCTGAATGCTCTCTTCTCCTTAGATAAGCCATTTGAAGTTAATGATGAAATGTTGTTCTCTGGTACTGTTATCAACATGAGAGGCTTCATAAAGATGATGATCAGAAGTAGTGGGTTTAATCACCTTATCTCTACAAGCAGCATAGTATTGAGTGTATAAGCCTACATTGGCAGGGGTTTGATGAATGAATGTGCAAAAAAAAAAAAAAGACATAAATTTATATATATATCTGTGCTTAAAGATATATATAAATTTATATATTTAGATATATATAAATCTAGAAATAAGGTTGAATGATATTACAAAGTCAAAATTGTCACCCCCAAAGATGTTGATGTCCAAACTCCTAATATTCATGGCCATGGACTCATTTGAACATAGGATCTTGGTAAGTCGTCGAGTTAAGACAAACCATCAAATCTGTCAGTAACAGAATGTAATATGACTGACGGTGATCAGAATGGAGGAACTGACGCCAGAGGATGCATGGCTACAACAAAAGCAAGTGAAAAGATACTGGATGTGAAGTGGAAGGCATGAACCCACTCTTCCTCAAAGCCACAGAAGAAACCAACTCTGTCTATACTTTGACCTGGCACTTCCAGCAATACTAAGAGACAAATAAATTTCTGTCATTTAAGCCATGACTATGCCGTACTTTGTTACCATGGCAACCACAGAGACCCTAATAAAAATAGGAAAGGGCAAATTGCAAACTGAGTTAGACTGGAGAAGAGCCTAGCTCTCTGAAGTCCCTCCTCCCCAATCATCCTGCCAACTAGCCAATAATTCCCTGTGGGCTGACCAAGAGCCTACCTTTGCTATTCCTTAACATGAGTTCCCATTTGAAAACAACAATTATTAAGTGCTGA
Source organism: Mus pahari (assembly GCF_900095145.1). Lineage (NCBI taxonomy): Eukaryota > Metazoa > Chordata > Mammalia > Rodentia > Muridae > Mus > Mus pahari. The sequence continues at coordinate 26,297,434 of NC_034609.1, forward strand.
TAGGAGAATCAAATGAGGTACCTTTGTAACATGCTAAATATTTTTGTATTTATATAATAAATGTTCAATAACTGTCCTTTGCAATTACCACCATTAAAATCCAAATTTAATGATATCTCATTTCCATTCATTCTTATCCCAGTAGCATGGATTTGGCTTCAGCTGGACTACAGGAAGCTGACTGGTCATGTGAATAGAGTTCACATAGGTCCCTCGTCGTTTATGGTGAATGACTATACATACTGGATGCCATAGTTCACCTGCTCACCTCTATTTCTTTCATTCTCCACTGCATTTGTCAACTTACCAAGAAGAGGCATTGGAATCTGCAGAATCCTCACTATGTTGGAACTGACCTGTATAAACTGACTTCAACAAAGCCAGTGAAGGACTGGAAGTGGAGAAGTGGAACTTGGATGGCTGTGACCTTGGGCTCCTGGGAAACCCAACTCAAGGAGAGGACAATAATCATAATCGGTATATTACTGAGTGACTTGACAAACTGAAAATGGATTATCTGTCATGCACACACACACACATGCACACACACACACACAC
>NC_034609.1:26298116-26337877 GCF_900095145.1 Mus pahari
ACACACACACACACACACACACACAAACACAGTGAGGCAGTTAGAAGTTTTCTAGGGCCTTGCACTCAGAAATGAGCCCAGTCTTGGTGGTTACTATGTTGTGTACTATCCTCAGATTTCCAATGAGGTTACAATTTCCACCTTCGCAAAGAGGAAGTGAAATTCAGAAGATAGCTGGTAATTAGGCTAAGTCACAAAGCACATAGTTGAAATCCAAACACATTGGAACCACAAGATGTCACAGCTAACTATTTGTGACCCATGGCCTGCTAGAATCCACAGCAACCACTGGGAGGTCATTGTTAAGAAGTGGATCTTTAGAGCAGGTGCTGATGCTGAAATTAGAGAGTAGCTTTACCAGCCCATCTGTTGATGGTTTATACATACAGGTTTAACAAGACACAAATGCTTTATGAATGCCAGTAGTAATCACTCTGTTTATGGAGCATCTTCAGGACAGCAATCAGGACAATATCTCAAGTACACAATAGAGTACTTAATGGTTGACAAAGGACTTTTAGGAAAAATTGATCATTTTATATGTCTGCTGACTGACAAAGGGGAAGATTATTTTTCTATTTAAGCAATGGAGTAAAGAATAAGCCAGATATGGTCTTTAGTGCTCAGACTCTAGTTAGTGGATAGATGTTATTTAAAAATTGAGCCTGAACTGGCCATCTCCTGTAACTAGGCAAGACTTCCAATGAAGAGACATTGGGACACCAACCCAACCACAAAACCTTAAACCCACAATTTGTCCTGCCTACAAGATATGCAGGGGTAAGAGACAGAAGAGAATTTGAGAGAAGAGCCAATTAATGACTGGTTTAGCTTGAGACCCTTGCCTTAAGAGGGAGAGCCCACCCGTAACACTATTAATGATATTCTGCAATAGTTGCAGGCAGGAACCTAGCATAAATCTCATCAGAATGGCTTCACATAGCAACTGTTGGAAACTGATGCAGGGACACACACCCAAACATTAGATGGATCTTGGGGAATCCTGTGGAGAATGGGGGAGTATCTAAAAAGCCAAGGGGTCAAGAACACTACAAACAACAACAACAAACACACATACACACACACACAGAGAGAGAGAGAGAGAGAGAAAGAGAGAGAGAGAGAGAGAGAGAGAGAGAGAGAGAGAGAGAGAGAGAGAGAATCAACTATAGAGAATGAACTGCAAACCCAAGAGCATGTTTGGGACAGTCCTAGGCCCTCTGAACAGATGTAGCATTTGTATAACTGTGTCATGTGGAACTCCTAAAGTAGGACCAGGGGTTATCTCTCACTGCACTGTCTGCCTTTGGCTCCCTTTTCCATAACTGGGCTGCCTTGGCTAGCCTCAAGAGAGGAAGATGCTCCTAGTCTTACTTCAACTTGATATGCCAAGGCTGCTTGATATCCAAAAGAAGGATATCCTTTTTTAAAGGAGAAGGGAAAGAAGGGTGGCTGGGGGATGAAGGGTGATGGAGAGGGAGGGACTGAGAGGAGGGGAGAAAGGGAAGCGGTGACCAAGATGCAAACTATATAACTTTAATAATAATAATAATAATAATAATAATATAAAATAGAAGTGATGCTGGAACACCTTTCTTACAAAATGAGAAAGCTACTCCCTCCATAAAGCCAACTTTTCAGTCACCCTAATGTGCAGAAGGACAGAGCTGGTGACGACAGTGACTTGCAGTTCATGCTCAGTACTGTGCAGAGTGCCCGTATACTCCTCTCATTAATGTGCACACGGTTTTATGGTTTTTTTTTTTTCCCCATGTCATTCACATCTTATAGATGAAGAAATTGAAGCTTTAGAAGTTTATATAACTCACTCAAAGCCACACCTCTGTGGTCCTGATCAACTGATCTTAACAGGTTTATTTTTAGTGATTAGATTTTGCTGGATGGCCTAATCAGTATAGACTGTTTAACAGCCATGTTATTTTCACTTGTCCTCTGCCCTCAGAATCTCTTGATTTACCCGGTGGCTTTTATTAGGTTAGAAGTATGATGTGTAGTTTGATAGGCAGGGTTGGTGTGGGACTGCTAGGAAATTAGGAGACTAGATTAGAACTACACTACTTGTAGCAGGAGAAACTTGAATATTCTCTTCCACATACATTGTTCTTTTTTTTTTTTTTGGTGAAATAAATCAGTTTTGTGCAAATAACAGAAATCAAATGATTTCTGTTCATATTCAAATGATGATAGATGATAGAGATAAAAATCCGGCCACAAAATAAATGTAGGCCCATCTCTTTGGAGTAACACATCCTTTTTCGCCCAACACAACTCATGTAAAGAGGCATACTCTAGTGCTCTGTAAGTAATGCCTTCTGATTACTTCAAAAACTTCATATATGCTCCAAGATTGAACCCAGAAATGTTCCCTTCCAAGACAAGTCACAAGAGAACTGTTTCCACCCTTCACAGGGGAATGGACTTTGAAAGGAACAGGAGTCACATGCTTAAGTCACAACCTGTTTTCAACCAGGCAGTCACTTAACTCTGCCTAAATCAACTAGCAAGAAAGAAATTTAAGACAAACTCTGGGTGATTAACCATATTGTGTCTGCTGAAGTATGGGGTACATGTACCATGTTTGCTTGGTGAACAGTTTCAGCAGGAGGAAAACATGGTCCATAACCACTAGACTTCCCACTGCTGTGGGTTTTGGCAAACTAGCATTTAGAATAATGCTTTCAAACCTATTTTTTAAAGGGACAGTTGTTGTTCTTCACAATAATGGCATGGCCCTTAAAAGTTGGAATTACATTTCCTGTAAACTTTCCACTCTAATTACTTGAATGGACACTATCCATTCAAATTCATCTCATTACATGGAAGAACAACTTAAGCTGAGAAGGGATACACACAGACACACAGACACACAGACATAGACACACACACACACACACACACACACACACACATTTCTTCCAATCCAGGGAGCAACTAAGACAAATTAAGGCAGATTCATTTTCCTTTGACTATTTTGTCAGTACCAAGATCTTTGAGAAGCTAAAGATGCCAAATGAGTAGGGCTTCTTTTCATCTAAGTAGTAGATGTGCTACTTTTTTCATTGCTGGAACAAATACCTTGAGATGAATCAATTCATGGGTTTCAATCCCTGGTTCCCTCCATTGCTTTATACCTGTTGCAAAGCAGATTACCACGCTGAGGGTGCATTTTGTAGCAAAGCCAATCACCTAATGGTGACTGGCAAGGAAAAGAGAGAAAAAGGAGATGCTGTCCCCCAATCCTGTTCAGGGCATGCCCCAGGGATCTAGCTTATTTAACCTGGATCACACCATGAAAGGTTTCCAGTGCTTGCTATAGTGCTTCATTGGTAGTTTGCATGGTATCACTATTCCACCTTCACTACAGGGTTTATCGGTTTTGCTCTTAGCTGAGAAGCATCTTCAGCTTAGCCACTGCAAGGATTGCTTCCATTGTAGGTTCCATCTCACTAAGGAAAATGGAGTTTCCATTTCCTGGGTTAACACACATTGAGAGACTGATAAGTACAAGTTTGGCCACTGTGACTCTAATAGGGATGAATTTGATGGATCATCTATCCCCAGCCCAGTGGAACTTGAAGGGCGATCAGAACAATTGTATGACTACATTGCAATCCACCTTCTGCTTAAGAATCCCTCTCCTTGTTATTTTTCTTTCCAGGGATTGCTAGCAAGAGCAACCCTAGGAAGCACCATGATGTTAACTTTGTCTCTAGCCAATCTACGACCCTGTTGAGTATTGCAACAACTTCTATGTCACTGAATGTGTCACTTGCACCAACACTATTTTTTCACTGAAAACTTATCAGATTCTTAGCACAGTGCTAAGAACAAAAACAGAGACGTTATCAGGACCTCTGGTCACATAGAATTTAACTGGCTCCTACCCTGGACACAGAGTTTAATCCCACTTATGTATTTTATCCAAACATTTTGACAGTCTTGTTCTTTGAAGGGAGGTTAATAGAAACATCCTATAGCTTGGGTTCTCCTCAATGAATCATAGAGAAGACGGTGCTTCCAAGAGACCAGTAGTGGGGTTGGAATGTACTTGCTTTAGACTTCATCTATTTAAGCCCCATAAAGTGGTGCTAGATAGAGTCTGGGTTAAGGGGGGCATGGAGAAGAATGGAATATGGGATGGCTACTCCGAAGGATTTAGATATGTGGAGCTGGCATGACGATGGGAATCACTGCCATGGTCAGACACTGAAGATGTGATGGAGCAAAAGAAGGTTTTTCCTAAGAGTCGGGAGTAGGTGAAGTGGGAGTCTCCTTGCCATTCCTATAGGCTTTGTAGGTATCAATCAGAAGAGTTGCATTCCTATGGTAGCAATGTCAACTCATTTAAGGTCATGACATCTAAATCAGAAAGAAGCTAGATGCTCACTGGGCTGCCCATTTCCCCATTTCTACAATTACACTTTGCCCCATCCTTCAGCTTTAAGCCTCATTGCTGTTGCATGGTATAGTCACCTCCTGACTCAGACTCCGCTAGTACCGTGTCATCAGCCTTGAAAGTCTCTCTGCATCCCTGAAACCTTCTAATTGCTTCAGTATTAGCTTCAATGCCCCCCCCCTTTCTTGAAGGGTTTCCCCTGAGTTTGTGGCTCAGAAGCCATAGCCTCCACTCATTGTTGCCAATTTTCCCTAATTCAGCCTTCCATCTAATCATTCAAAGGCTGTCATCTTTGATGGATATCGGTACGGTTTCCTTTCTTTGTTATTTTTTTGAGTTGTCCGAGTTACCTCTGCCATTGGCAGGCTTCAAAGGTCCAGAAATCTGTCCTGGTCTATGTTCTGAGGGCCAAGAACAATGTGAACCCTACCAGTTAGCTTTCTAAATAATTCTAGAGTGAATAACAGAACAAATATTCCATTTTGAATGTTTCCTGTATGAGTCCATAGGATTGGGATGGCTATATTGGTTCAATAAACAAGAGACTCAGAGCTTGGGTTCATCTCCATTTCTTGGGAGAGCGAAATCTTTAGACATCTCTGAGTTCCTCCTGGCTGATGAGTCAGATGTGAGGGGTATCTACACTTCACCCCGGAAATACCAATAGCTGTATAATGCTTTCTCTATGTGTGCATCTGTGCATTAACACTGTCCTTTTGGGCTTTCCTGACCTATCTCCCGGCAGTAAAGATTACATCTGTAATCCTGCGGGAAATTGCGGCTGACGTGTAGTATGGTACTCAAAGTGGTTTCACTTGAGCAAACAGAGAATAATAGCCATGCACTTAAATGCTTGAATAGGTATCAATCGGAAGAATGTTTCTATAGTCCATGTTTATAAAGCCCGTTAGCATGAATTTTTGAAATAGCACTTATAACACTTTATTCTTGACAAATGGTGTTTGTAGCCATTGAGATATTTTATTTCAATTATGTGCCAGAGTTACAGGGAGAATTCTAACAATAGCCAGGCATAAGCCATTTTTTTATTGTGTTCCTATCACTATTCTGGTTGTTAAACCCAACTGGACAGTTCATTAAGATGAAAAATTAACAACACATGTTAGGGGAAAATAATCACAGAACATGACAGCTTGTGGAGGCTTGCCCATTCAGGAATGCAGACAGATGACAAACATGCTGGTTTTGGGGAGAAATGACATGGGCCTATTACTCCTTACTTATGTGTATCCAAGCTCGTGTTTAAGGCTATGAGAAAATAATATATGTGTGTGTCCATTGCCAACCACAAACATACTATCTAGTTGAGAAGGCTAGAGAGACTTCTGCTGTCAATTTGGCCACTCCAGAAAAGCATATGGTGCTTCAAATTTATTTTTATTTATGCTTCTCATGGGCAGGTATCTACAGAGGCCAGAAGAGGGGGTTAGATCTCCTACAGATAGCATTACAGGCAGCTATGGTCCATCTGACATGAGTGTTGTGATCAGAACTTGGGTCTTTTGAAGTAGGGATTTCTCTTAACCACTGAGCACTCTTTGTAACCCCCATGTACACGAGTGCTGTAGTTTAGGAATAATTCACTGTGGACTTCAGAAAAAAGAGTTTTAGCCCTCGAAGAATAGAGGGATACTGATTAGCAGCCTATGTTCTAGAAATCTAAACTGCTAATGGCTATGAGGCATTACTTGTGAGGGACAGCGATGCACTGTAGAATTAGGTAGAGAGTGATTTGTTTAATGACTACTAGCCAAGATGTTACTTTCCATTGGCAAATTTTTTGATATTTGAATATTATCTTAGTCTGAGATTTTAAAGTGTGTTGTGTACCATACATATAAGTTACTGTAAATTTTGTTACCTATTCAGAGAGTTAGGCTATGCTAATACAGCCTGAAAGATACAGGAGGTAGACTTGAGGATTTTTTGTTGTTGTTGTTTGGTTTTGTTTTGTTTTGTTTTGTTTTGTTTTTCGAGACAGGGTTTCTCTGTGTAGCCCTGGCTGTCCTGGAACTCACTTTGTAGACCAGGCTGGCCTTCGAACTCAGAAATCCGCCTGCCTCTGCCTCCTGAGTGCTGGGATTAAAGGCGTGCGCCACTAGGCCTGGCTAGACTGAGGATTTTAAGTCCTTCATGTAGTCAAATAGGAAAAACATATATCCATCCTGCAGATGTGAATCTAAGTATACTAACAGTTCATGATATGCCCCAGAGGCTTCCAATTTGTGTCCTCATCAATTCCACTGGTTCTGAGAAACTGCAGACCCTGGAATGTAGGAAGAGCATGGACGGGACCAACAGCCACTCAGATTTGTCTCTGCAGAATGTTTTAAGCTTTGGGAAGCCTCTTCTCTTGACTTTGCCCATCTTTTCTTATAGGAACCTTGTGAGACTATTGTATATGTACCCATGGAGGTGAAGTATTTCCTAGTTGCAAAGACTTGAAGAAAAAAGAAACCATACCTTTTTTTTTTTTTTTTTTTTTGGTCTGTGTAAAGGATACTGAATTGTCTTTCCTAGTCATTCAACTGTCTCCGGTGCACTTCTGCCTCTATTTTCAGGACCATTTCTCTGTAAACTTTTCTATGCATCAAATTTCCCTGACACAAGGGAAATTTCTAAGTGAAACCCTAGAGATGTGGGACCCATGGATGTTTAGAAACAAAGGTTAGAATGAGCTGGCCTGTGTGTTAACTATCATGGGGGAGTTGCCTATTTTATCCAGCTTAGAAGAGGAGATCTGTGTTTCCTTTGTAAGGAGCATGTTTAGATTAAAGCCACTTAAGTCATTATCTCTCCTGCATTCAAGAGGGAGCTTTGATGTCATTCTCAGCTTCCTAACTTCAATAAGGGGTCAGATTCTCATCCTGTTCAACAGGATGAGAGTCTGATGCGGGATTTGTAAACAATGCTGCATTTCTGTTTCTTTCAGGGTTGGGGGAGGGTTTTTATTTCCCTTGCAGACAGGAAACTCAGCTTCACCAGGTTTCAGCTGAGAAGTCAGGATGCATCAACCTAAGCAGTAAGATCAGAACAAAAGCTCTGTTTGTGATCTGCCAGAGCTCAGTTGAGGTAATCCCTGCTGGTGAGCTACATTCAAGAAGCCTAAATATAATTAGATCTTCCAGAATGAAAGGGAGCTGGGACTTAGCAAATGGAAAGTTTAAGGAGTAAATGGTCTCTTTCCCCATCTCTCTGCAATTTGGTTAGTTTTTAAGGAACTACAGGAAATATCTATCTCCTTACCAATCCTTTGTTTCTCTATCACTATTTAAAGGATTTGTACTTTCTAAAACAGATTTTGATAATCTTGGACCATTTTCCCCCATTGATAGGCTTAGATATGGAGTAATGGCACCTGGATTCCAATCTTCAGCTTAACAGGCTACTGATAAAAAAATAATAATCAATACATAGGTCATTGAAATTTTGTAACTCTCAGTGGAAGCATATCTCTGATATACCTACGTATACCAGTGCTTGCCAATGGGAAGCTTCCCTGAACTGGAGCAGAGAGATTATATTTATGGCAAGATTTAATATCAATAGCATATGGCATCCAGGTGTTACCATCCTTGTGATAGTATAGGCAAAGAAGCTTGCAATAACCTAACAAATCCAGGTCACATCTAGGTTTTGTTTTGTTTTTTTACCAGTATCTCCAGAGCTCCCTGGCACTAAACCACCAACCAAAGAAAACACATGATGGGACTCATGGTTCTATCTGGATATGTAGCAGAGGATGGCCTAGTCAGTCATCAATGGGAGAAGAGGCCCTTGGTCCTGTGAAGGTTCTATGGCCCAGTATAAGGGAATGCCTGGGCCAGGAAGCCTGAGTGGTTTGGTTGGTGAGCAGGGGGAGAGGGGAAGGGATAGGGGGTTTTTGGAGGGGAAACTAGGAATGGGGGTAGCATTTGAAATGGGAATAAAAGAAATATCACGTCTAGGTTTTGAAGCATTTGTAGGAGCTCATTTCATGAATACAGTGAAAGCCAGGTTTCTTCATGGATCTCTGTGGGTCTAATTGTTGAATGCCATGGGCAAGTGGTTCTCTTTGCAGAAGAACAATGTGTGAAAATGTCCTATGGACTTCGGAAGCAGCACGCTGTTTTGGGTGAGTGGTGAGTCTTAATAATAGCTGGTGGACCTTTCTGGAATTTTACACACGCTTCTTATGTTGTGCTTTTGGATGGCACAATAGCTGTCGGGGCCGGGGAAGGGGGACACTTTCTTTTTGCATAAAGCAAAAGGAGTGGAAAGCCTTGACAAATTTGCAGGCTGAGGACAGACTTGATGTTTTTGCACCCAGTGATGACACTGAATTTGTTCTCTTCATTCCCAAAGTAAAGCAGTCCCTTTGCAAAAGGAAATGTGCTGTCTTCATCCTGTCAATTAAATAGTGACTTCATCCAAGTCATTCTCCCCATGGAGGTTCCATTGTCTTGCCTTTTAAAAGACTGCCTTAGCTTGCATCTGATGTTGTATGGAAATGCCGCATGCCAGGGCTCAGTACACCACAAACTTTATCGTACTGTTTGAAATAGCACAATTCAAAGTGGGTTCTCAACGCTACTATCAAGTTGCAGGCCAGGCCTGGAGAGCTTTGTTCCATCTGATGACAGGACGCTAGAGAAAAAGTCATCACTTTGGTCTTGTCTTTTGACATCCTGGATGCCTCCTGCCTCTTTTGGATCAGTCTCTCCTTCTACCTTCAGAGAACATCAGGTCAACCTCCCTGCCCTTAGCATTATTGTTTTTCCTTCCAGTGCAGCTGAAGCCCTCCTTAAAGGATATTTTTGATTACATGAAAATCAACAAGTCAATACTGGTTAATTCCCTGTCTCAAGATCTTTACATTTTATTTATCTATCTATTTATTTATTTATTTATTTATTTATTCATTCATTCATTCATTCAGAGGCAAGATTTCAAAGTGTAACTCAGGCTGGCCTCAAACTCACTATTTTCTACCTTCAGCCCCCAAATTCTGAGATTACAAGAATGAATTGCCATCAAGATCCTTAATTCAATTCTATTGATAAGATCTCCTTTGCCATGTTAATCTCATAGTTTAAAATTGTTGGAGTTTGTTGTGAGCCATCTTTAAGGAAGTACTATTATGTCTATACCAACCAATCATATCAACTTTTGGGATGGTTATAAGGATCAGATGAGTTACTGAAAGCCAAGATCCATCCAAGTTCTTCACTGCATCATAACAACCCAGAAAAGAATGTAGGCATTTGCTTACATACCTACAAGATTTGTGCTCTGATAGTACCTTTTGTTTTTCAGTAATAGTTGGAAGCCATTTTAATCCTAAAGAGAAGTTGGTTTACAGAGAGAGTGTTGTCTGGATAAAACTCCAGATTATCTTAGCCAAGTGTTTTTCGAGCATTGGCTGTTATTAGGAAACTTGGAGAAGTCAGGAGGGAACTCTGAGGTTTTGTGTTCTACTGAAAAAAAAAAAAAAATCTATAAACTGCAATAAGTGGTCCCAAGAGAATCAATGGATGTGTGCTTGGTGTTATGGTGGGTTAACTGGCTTCCTATTACAAAATAATCACAGTAGCACAGCAGGAAAAATACTGTCATTCTTTGCAGCCATTGGGACACTCACTAATTCAGTGTGCTCCTCATCATGAATGCTTCCTTTTCCAGGATAAATAATGCATGTAAGGCAGGCTAGCGTTAGGGCTTATTTTTCAGTTTTGGATGGAATTGTTCAATAGTACATGGTTGAGTCACTAGTACAGCTGATTATATGAATTCAGACTTCCAAAGTCAGGAATAAAGTTTAATTTTTCTACTAGAAAAAAAATGCATTCTCTGTGAATAAATGATTGAATAGGGATAATATGAAAAGATTGAGAAACTGATATTTCAAGTGTGTGCTGTATACATCCCTTATATGAGCATAGTTCGTATTGTGGGAAAGAGGGATGGAAAGAGATATTGAATCACTTGCTTAGTTTTCTGAGGCTAGTGACAAAGAAAGGAGATTGACCTGATGCTTCACACCTCAACAGAACTCTTTGGATCTTCAGTGGGGGACCTGCCCTCAGCAAGTTGTCATGCTTCTCTTTCATGGGATGATGACACACACGGGGGTGCCCCAGGATGAGGCTCGGTGGCCCCTAGATCCTTCTACTTTCTCTCTAAATGACAGATGTCCAAGGCTGTGGTATATTTTGCTGCAATGTTTTCTCTTCCAAGACTTCTTTATCTGCCTTGAAATCTTAGTTCTCCTGTTTATCTTAAATTTTTTCACCTTGCAGACTTGAAGATAAATAAATGGCTATGTATTCACACAGACAGAGCAATACTGACGCACAGTCAGCATAGTGCCAGGGCTCATGGACACTTAGAGAGCTACACAAAGGTTCTCACTTCTCTTAAAGTCAGAAGAAAAAGTACAATTTTAAACGATTTATGATTTTACAACTAACTACACGCAGGTTTTGTTTATTTGTTTTTGGATAACTCACTAAGTTTAGCTAACGTTTCCCATATATGGATGGGTGTGGAGCTAGGGCCATAGACTGGCACTTGGGAAACCTACCTACGCCCATATCCTCGATGAATCATGCCTCTCCTTACTTGGTAACTACCCATTGGCAATTGCTTTTCGGTGTGTGAAGGACCTTGGAAGTCACAGGCCTCACCTGTGCTCGGGTCGAGTACTGGGGAGAGCAGCTGTGTCTCATCTCCTCCAGCACTCCGCACAGTACTTTCTGGAACTTTGAAAACTAGCTAACAGGTAGAAAATGTCTCTGGGCAGTGATGGAGACCGAGCTAGGCTCACTTACAGAGCTAGCTTGTGGTTCTCCAGTCTTTACTGACCTTTGGTTCTCTGAGAGAGACACAGCTGAGAACTTCTCTTGGCGTCCTTCCTGCTGACTCAAGAAGAGGCTGAGGCCTGACTGTCTCTGTGAGGAAATGCCCCTGCTGCTCATTGGTGCTTGCTATCCCAACTGTACTGAGCTGGGCTGCTGGTGCATCCATGAAGTATAGGCAAGTGGATCAAGCTGCCACTGCTGACCTGTGATCTGAACTGCCAATTTACAGACAACACAGGAGTTGCTCCGAAGAACCTTTCTGAACAGGTCCACTTCCCTTGCCGCCTTTCTTTCTCCTACCTCTGGTGGATGGTGGGGTACAAGGGAGGTTAAAGGGTTCAAGAACCATCATTAAAAATAGGCTTTGAAAAATTAAAGTTACAGGAAATAACTAGAAAGTTAACTTTGAAGGTAGAAAGTTGTAATTTATATTTCAAAATTGTTGGAAAGCGCAAATTCATTATTTTAGTGGATCAAGGGGGCCATGAAAGCAAAGGGTTGATGGAACTTACAGTGAGTTTCTGAAGGACCACCAAGATCTCTGTGAACAGGGGTAAAAAGTGGTCAGCTTTCACACAGGATCTGCAGTCCTTACATGGAGGAGAGGATTGTATTCTCAAATCTAAACAAATGGGTTCAGAGAAAGGCATGGGTATGGGAGCATAGCATCATAGAGGGACAACCAGCCATACGTCCTGGGTGGATAGTTCTGTGGTAGGCGGGGACTTTAGAAGATGAGAGAGTGTCTCTGTTAAGCTTCTGCCAGTCTAATATGCCAGGTAGTGATCTGGAAAAGTTAGCTTGTGAAAGAGGGCGAGCATCTTGGGGCTTAGGCCTCAGAGTAAAGCTACTAGGCGCAATATGCACCACAACCCGACAAGGCAGCTCAAAGGATGTGCACCAGAGAGAAAAACACGGCCTTGACCATGTCCTCATTACCCTGTGCACCAGCCATCCTGGCCAGCCCTGTGTGAGCACAGGGCTGCTTGCTGAAGTAGTGTGAAGCTTGTGCAGCGCAAGAGGTCTAGCCTCAAACTTTGAAGAGCATGAAACCCTATAAGCTGCAAGCTTTGTCTTTCCTTGCTCAATAATAATACTACATATGATTTAAGGCAAAGCATAGCAATCTTTTTGAATCTTCATTTTGTGGGGAATAGTAGGTCTGGGGATTGAACTTGAGGTCCTGTGCATGCAAGATAACAAATCTACTACCTAGGTGTATGACTCAGTTCATTTCTTAAGTGTAAGTGAGGAAATGGAGTTAGAGATGTCCAGAGACCCAGCGTGATATCTGCAATGGGTGGAACTATGCTACTGGGAAGATCTTCCAGAGATTCCTTCAGAGAGGTACATGCTAACTACCCTGTGCATACATGTGACCAATATTTTATAATGCCTTTTCTGTGAAATAAAAAGTATAGGAACGGTTACTATGGCAACCTAACAGCCCTGGGCATGGTGCTCAGATTCTAAAATTCAGAGCCTCTCAATAGGATGAACCCACTGGCCCCTTCAAAATTTCTCTAAAGCTTGCAAATGGAGGCATCTGCCAGGTGTCTTGCAGTAACCTTCTGGACCCTCCGCAGACGTAGAGAACTGGCAGTAGATTTAATATGGCTTGTTACCTTTCTTTCTCTGTCCTTTCTTCTCTCATTGCCTTGAGCTCTGAGTTCTCCAAAGGGCAGAGGGTAATCTGGCTTCATACCCTCTAGAGGGAAAGATAATCTTGTGTATTAAGAACTATGTGATACTAGGTAGGACAGAGGGGCAAAGGCTTGATTTCTTTTTGAAACTATCTAGGGACAGCTGGAATGTCTTATACTGCCCACCCTAAGGAAATAGCAGGACTCAGAAGGGGGCCAAGGGATGCCTGCTTAGGTTTATGAGTTCCTTGATAATAGGAAGTACCATAAGATTATTGGCAAGTGTTTAGATTAATTTAGTTTCAGAAAGAAGGCAATACATGTGTGTCTAGTGTATAAAGGATTTGATTAATGAGAATCTGGGAAATTATTCCTTGACATCTCACCCCACTGTGTGAAGATTCAATTGCTTTTTCAACTGAGATATTTCTCTTTGTCTCACTTTCATCTCTTGAGATAACCAAGCTTGAAAAAAAAAAAAAAATGAAGTATGTCCTAGCAAAGATGGTGAAAGAGTGTCTCCTGGAGGCTTTCAGGATTTGTCTGCTGATACAAAGCCTAATGAGGGACTCAGAATAATACTTTGATATCTAGACCACAGGGCTACAAAGCCCTATCACATTGCTCTTTTAGGTTACTTTCCTGCCTGCCCCAGTATTCACAGTTCGGCTCATTTTGCATGCACACCATGCTTTGCTATGTAATACATAGAGGAAGTCCACAGATAGCTTGAGCAAAGCGGAGATGCTTTGATCTTTCAGAGGGAATCCTACACCAGCCTTTGAGATGCCATGTTGGCTCTGACAAGCAGAACAGAGGAGATAATGCAATCTAAACGGCTAGTTGTCGGAAATGAAGAGATTGGATTTCGATCTGTCTGTTGGTTCCTTGGGCCACTGAGCATATAAGACAGGCATATAGAGTTTGCCACAAACAGTTGCCCTTGATGAGCAATTAAACCTGAGTCAAATTCTTCCCCAAAGGTTAAGGTTTCTACCTCCTCAGTCCATCTATATTCTCAGGGTTGACTTCTGGCAGGTCAAGAAATATGCTTTAGCTGCCACTGCATCGGGGCTATTTCTCTACATAAAAGCATGGGAATAGAAAACTTACTTGGATCTATGATTTAGCGACATACATGTTATAACCTGGTTTGAAGTGATAATGCATAAAACCATTGCATAGAATAAAACCAAATGACTGTTAAATATCAGGGACTCTTGGTAAAAGCTTCATGAGTATTTCTTATATTGGTTTTAAGTTGTTCACTAGGGTTGATTTGTTTTAAAAACAAACATAAGTATTTTAGCCTAAACCAGCCCACGTAAGAGAATAAAGGAAATTTAATTTTTATTGTGATATAGAAGAGTATGCAGAAGAATGCAGTTGGGTGTCACCACGAAGGAACATGAATGGCTATTTAAATGTATGGCCCTGTAACTGTTTAGAAATTCTATGGATAACCAACCAAAAAGCTAGCTAGCATGAGCTGGACCTAGAGCCTTCATATGTATGTCTCAGATGTACAAGCTTGGTCTTTATGTTGGTCCTCAACAACTGGAGCAAGGGCTGTCACTGAATCTGTTGCCTGTTTGTGGATCCTGTTCCCCTAACTGGGCTGCCTTGTCTGCCCTCAGTGGGAGTGAGTGCATCTAGTCCTGCAGATACTGTAGTGCCAGGGTGGGGTCATACCCAGGGTTCTCCCCCTTCTCAGAGGAGAAGGGGAGGGAGGAGTGAAAGGAAAAGCTGTGGGAAGGGGGGACTGGGAGGAGAGGGGACAGGTATTGAGATGGAAAGTGAATTACTGAGTTAATGATTAAAAAAAAAAAAAAAAAAAAGGCTGGGCAGTGGTGGCGCATGCCTTTAATCCCAGCACTTGGGAGGCAGTGACAGACAGATTTCTGAGTTCGAGGCCAGGCTTGTCTACAAAGTGAGTTCTAGGACAGCCAGGACTATACAGAGAAACCCTGTCTCGAAAAAACAAACAAACAAACAAACAAACAAACAAAAAAAGTAAAAAACAAACAAACGAAAAAAGATTCTATGGATAGTTATGTAGCAACCCAAATGTAGTGGTTGGCTACAGGGATGGAAATTAAGGCGCACACACACACACACACACACACACACACAAAACGAACAAGCACCAAATTCTCCATTTTAATTTTAAATCACCTTTATTCAATCATCTTGTTTGTTTGCCCATAGACAGTTTATAATATATTTTTGTCCTGACCAAAGGTGGCTGAACTCAGAACCTTCCTTGTCTCGTCCTGGTCAGTGTTACCCATGCTCAGATCTAAATCCAGTGACTGTCTCTCTCACTGAAGCATCTTCTGATTTTGTCTAGCACCATTAGCACTTCTGGGTGTAGCATTAATAGATGTGACTGTGCTTTGGTTGTGTGTCTACCAGCCTCACAGCATCAATAGAATGCAGAGCAGAGCCATTAAAAGGGGCAATTTCAGTTTCGTTGTCATATTCATATGCAAGCATTTGGCTTTTACAGCAGTCTTAGTACCTAGCTCAGTATATATAATAAGTTTCATCTGTGAAGGATGGTTGATGAAGAACAGTACAAGCCTGTTGGTGTTGGTGCTGGAAACCACTATGCAACTTTGAAACTTCCTATGGACTTTTGAAACATGAATAGACCAAATGAACTGCAAGAAATATCTTCCAACTTGCTTCCACACAAGCTGATTAAGAGGTACAAAAGACTTAGAGGAGACAAATTGATGGCTAGGAGACCCCACATAGACATACACAGAGGCAGAGAACCAGCCTATCCATTGTTAACTCTGTGGCCCTCTGCAAGTTCTTGAGCTATTGGGAACCTCAATATCCTACCATCTACCAGAGCACCTAACACAGCAGCCAAAGTTTCCAGCAATATCAGACAAGATAATGACTGCAAATCATGTAAGACAGATCCTGCCTCAAAGCAATGTTCAATAACCATCAGCTAGTTATTATTAAAATGGCTCTTTTGCACGTTGTCAGTTAAATAAAGTAAGCAAAGCACTGGTATTTTGGTGTAAGCTTATCTTTTAGACTGGCATTCACTGAGGTAAGATATTCTGCTTACTCCATAAGAGTATCATGCAGTCCTTTCTTGAATCAGGAAATAGCTGCTACATTATACATCGTGAAGAGTTGCAGTATATAGTCAACAAGTGAATGGAATGTCTGTTTATGATTTCAGTGACACTGGCTTCAGACAGATACTTGGCCTCCTTCTCCACGGTGGCCTATATCCCGAAATAGGAAATGTGCATTCTCAGACAGCCCCAGCAGGCTCAGAGGACACAGCAGCAGGCTGCCAGCATTTAGAGCTGTCAGCGACAATTCGGAGCCTGGTGAATTTGGCAGCACAGGTGAGGTGCCCTCCAAGCAGCTTTTTTTGGAATTGACTTCTATGCAAATGAGAAATAATGGGGTGACCTATGACCTGCAGCCCCTGCTGATTGCTCCTCTGCTGGGTGTGAGTGGCGGCTCTTGTAGGTCTCTCCAGTAAAGGACACTTCTCTAAGACATTCATTTGCAAGCCCCAGTGCCCTATTAAATACCCAGCATGGTTGCAGGGTTGACAGCTATCCTACAGCCACCTGGGGAATTTCTCTGCTGAACTGAGAATCATACCTAAGTTACAGATAGGTTAGGGGTGCAAGAAAAAGCTCCAGGGAACCTCCTGAGAGGTTAGCCTAAGAGATGTTCCTATGAACCCCGCCCTTTCTCTACCCTGGGCTGAAAGTCTCTCCTCCATTCCCTTTCTACTCAGATTTGAGTGCATCCTGAAGATCTACTTGGCTGCAAGCTTCATTTAGAGAGGGCACATATCTTTTTTTTTTTTTTTTTTTCCCCATCCCTCCCCGTGTTTGTAACAAATCACAGGGACACAATCAGGAAACTAAGATCTGGACTTGTTACAAGTCAATGTATAAGAAATGGACAGCATTAGAGTCATCTGAGCCACCAAAGTGAAGAATTAAGTCTTGCCTAAATCTTGCTTATCTTTTTTTTGTTCCTGACAATCTGTTTTCTCCCCTGAGACATAAAAGCCCTTTCCTTAAAATCACAACACTGTCCTGAAAAGTCCAAGAGTCTATTCTACTATTCTATCTGTGTCATGTTTTGTTTTGTGTGTGTATGTGTGTGTGTGTGTGTGTGTGTGTGTGTGTGCGTGTGTGTGTATGTGTGTGTGGTGAGTGGTTGTTATTTTTAATTTAAATACAGATTTGTGGGCAGCAGTCTCCTTGGTCTCAGTGGTCTTGGCAGGAAGCATAAGAATATTTTGCTTCCTTCCCTTAGAAAAACAGGCGTGCAAAGTTCCCAAAGAAAATGGGAGGTTTTAATTCCTAAGTGGGAAAACAGGTTTCCTAGAAGTGCTTTCTATTTAGCTTTTGACTCTGCTTCATTGCTACCTCACTCCCCTTGCCCCCACTCTCTAGAAAAATAGGAAATGTCATTAGTACACCCTATGAAGTGCTGATTCAGAGGGCTGAGGAAATGAAGAGACTGAGCTGCCTTGTCAGAAACAAGATGATTAGCATTCACAGGCACAACCAACCACCTGAGAGATGCGAGTCATCTGCCCAGCCAGGCATCAGAGCAGAGCAGTGCAGAGTATGCCAACAAGGGAGCAGCCCATCCCAGCCTTGCAAGTTCCCAATCACGCCTGTGTTTTGCAGAGAGGTACAGCTTTCCTTCATGTATTGTTGCGTTGTTTGTGTAGCTGTTTGCTTAGCGACTGCTAACCAGAGCATGGGAGAAAAGTTTGAAGACTTCTCAAATGGAAATTCTCTCCCAAAACAGACTCTCATTAATATATGAAACTCAAAGATCCAGGAAATCTCCGAAGACTTATATATTACACACACACAGGCTAGATGGCTGTCTTTTTAACAGTAGTGTCTGAGGGCTGAAGAAGCAGCTCTGGGTGGAACAAATGTTTTTGCCCATAATTTAGCAGATTTACCCAGAGATAAGACAGGAGAGGGGACTGGTAAAAAACACACTTATAGACAATCCACTAATACAAACTTTAAAAAAAAAAAAAATAAGTTGGAGCATATTAGCATGGTAATATACTATATGGTCATATTTTCTCATTTAAATTTTTGAATTATAATAGTAGCTGCAGCTGAAAGCAAGAATTAAGGCAGTGATGTCTTTAATGACAGCATTCTTTCATTCTTTTGACACAGTAAGTACAAGAATACAATGGCATGGTAGCTATCTGATCCTATTAAGGTCTCTTTTCTCTCTCTCTCTCTCTCTCTCTCTCTCTCTCTCTCTCTCTCTCTCTCTCTCTCTCTCTCTNTGTGTGTGTGTGTGTGTGTGTGTGTGTGTGTGTGTGTGTGTACTTGAAATATCATCATCTTCTGTTAAAAATGTACCAAAAAACTCTATTAATTTTATTTGTCTACTAAGTAATTGTTGCAAGCATTACAGAGAATGCTTGAAACTAGGAACATGATAGTCCTTAAAAGAACCATGACCCCAAAAACCTGGAGCTGGAAAGGTCGCCAATTAATCACCCTGCTGTGTTTGAAAGATGAAATGTCCCTCACAGGATCTCTGTTTTAACACTTGCTGTTCAGGGGATGGTACTATTTTAAGAAGGGTCCATGTTTTCAGAGCCTGTGGCCTAGCTGGCAGAAGGCAGTTGTTTGGGCGTGTCTTGAAGGTTATGTCTCTTTCTAGTTGGGTCCAGAGCTATGGTTTCTTATCTGCCTGCAATGCAAGGCTCTGTCAGATATCTGTGCTGTTCTGAACCTGCTCCACACCCTATCCTTCCCACCATCTTGAACTCAGTTTCCTAAAACAATGAGCTGGAAGGAATCTTTTTTCCCCCTGAGTTGTTGCTGTTTGATCACAGAGATGAGAAAACTGGTTAACCTACTGACAATTAAACCTAATGTGAAAATTACTGTGGATGATGTCATCCCTGGCCACTGAAATATTGTCCGGCAAACAACCATGACTTGATCTTGGGGAATGAAAACTCAAAGCAAACAAGCAAACAAATCTTTTTAGCCATAAAGAGGTTCAAGTTAAGATATAAAAAGAAGATCGATGCTATTGTTTGGGGAAAACAAGCCTATATCCTAATGGATAGCTCGTAGGGAAATATATAATAAAGGTGGGGTGTTCAGAAAGAGCAGCTGAGATGTGAGTCTGGTCAGTAGAGGGTAGATTTCTTATTAAAGGATTCTGAAATTCTCTTAAGAAACTCGTAACTAATTCATATCTCTATCTTTAAAAGGGATGAACCAGAAGAGTAACATGATAGATGAACTTAGAGAAGTTTCTCAAGGTTTTGAATATAGGATACAGTGAAGGTTTAGAAGAAAAATATGTTATATGAGTTTGTCCTGCACACATGTAACACCTAGAATTGTGTACATATATACAAGTGACACAGACATTTGGATAGGCAGATCTAGAATCACAGAAATTAACAAGTAGTGCCAAAAGAATTAATGTTAACCTTTTTTTTTTTTTAATCTGAAAGCCAGGTGTGGTAGTGAACACCTTCAATCCCAACACTCAGAAGATAGCAGGTGGTGAATCTTTGTAAATTGAATGACAATCTGGTCTAATCGTGAGTTTCAGGCCAGTCAGGTTACACAAGGAGACCATCTCTAAAACTCAGATTTTTTAACTAGGGGTGCCAATGACCTGTGGAAATGGTGTCAGTCACTATTGAGTCAAAAGAATGAAGGTAAATGGATATAAATACTTCTAAATCTTAAGACCTGTCGGGGACTCAGTCCAACCACTGAATTGTCTCAGGTGAGAGCTTAGTAACTTAAAGTCAGTCAGTCAGTGAAGAGCAGAGCTGAGCCTAGCATTAAAATCAGATATCCTGGCTCATTATTGAAGCTCCCAAGCTTTTGACATATGAAATTTCCGGCCTCCTAGAAATTTCATTTTTCTTGTACAATGCAAGCAAGCTACCTTGTTTTTATTTTAAGAATTTCTTTCCAAAGCAAGGAAAAGACAAAAAAAAAAAAAATTGTCCTCCCCAGTGTAGCACCTAAAAGGTACACAATAAAAAGAAATCAATTAAAACAACATTGAATAGTTGTCTCCTTAAAGCCAAGAAGACAGGGGTTGCTTCTCCTAAAATGCTACTCTGAATGTGGTGAAATTCCAGATCAAGCCAGGTACAAGGACTGTGACTGGTAGGCATCGCTTCCCTATCGACAAACATAGTAGCATGTGACTCCCTCAGTACCACTGGTCCATCTTACCTTCTTCACCCATTGGATACCTGCTGCCAGTTCCTATAACATGTTTCACTCATCTGATTGGTCATTCAACGAATAATAGAACTGAATGTCTTCAAAGGGCCACAAAGCACAGTAATTTCTGTAAAAAAAAAAAAGTTAAAAAAAAAAGCATTATTAGTAATATAGGTGTCGTGAAAGTTAGTAAAGTGACCCACTACTTTATATTGGGGATAGACAACTGCATAAGATAAACTTTTCTCCTTGAAGACAATAGCCTAGGAATACAAATAACATATAAATGAGCTATTGCAATTATATGGAAAACGAGAAAAACTTGTGGATTTAGAATTGCCAGGGTAATATGACTAACCACATATGTGTTTGGTACTTTGAGAACAAAGGAAAATCTGGGGGAACTCTCCAAATGCTTGTGCTGTGAATGTCACAAACACTCTAGAAATAACATAACCCCCACAGGGTTGATGGAAAGGATTCAGAGACAATTTTCTAGTAAGTGTGTACTCCGATTCACAGTCATGCATTTCCTTCTAAAGTGAGTAAGAGAGGTCTCCAAAGCTGGCAGGTCCCGATGGGATGTTCCACTCAAGGACAAGGAACAGAAGTGGTTAGCATGGTTGTCCACATTGGACAAGACCAAAGCACAAGGCTGAACATGCTTGTAGGTCTTCAACAGGCTTGCATTTCCCTCACCTCAACAACAAAATCTGGATCTTCTACTTGGAGTTGTGTTCTGCTTAGCTACTGGTCTGATGGAGCATTGTATCTACTGAAGTGTCTTGTTAGATATTCCCTAACCCAGAGCAGCTATTCATGGACTAGTTGAATGAATAGAGAAACATAAACAGAATGTCTAAACAGCTGTGGTCTTTTAAAACTGAGGCACAGAACTAAGGAAGGTGCTGACTGACAAAGCATTCCTAAGACTGCAATCTACAAATGCTCTTGAATGTTCTTCAATTCTAGAACATCTATCTTTGATGATCAACTCGGATTGCACAGGAACCTTAATCAGAATTGTCATTGACTTTATTTATTGTACTACACTTATTTCAAATCTACTTTTCCATGCTCTATACATGCATCCTTAATCCTAACATTCTCCTTAATACAGCACCCTCAAACAAAATTAAACAGACAAAGCAATGTAAATTCTTCACTGAAAGAATTCAGATGAAATTTAAATCTTCTACAATGTGCTCCTAGCACCGTGCCTGAGAGATGGTAGCAACAAGAAAAATAGAATTGTCTTACTGTGTGAGATACTCAGGATGGCATAGATTTGGAAACCCTGGGTTTATCCCGGACATACATGGAAGCATTCACATAACCTGGAGCTGATAGATGAGGCAACTGTAAGACATATTATAGCTGGCCAGGAAAAGTATTGCCACTAATAAGCCACACATGTAGATCTCAGGACCCAGATATCAGCCATCCCCGGGGAACCAGTAAACTGACAGCAAATGAACATCAAGGGAGGGACATTTACTAAAATAGATCTAAAAAGCAGAGCTGTCATACTAAAATGAATTTTTCTTAAGCCTTCATAACTACTAGTTTCTCTTTCTAAGTTGAGAGTTGCATAGGACCCATCAATCATTTCTTCCTTATGATTTCTTTCTCTTGGAATGAGAATGTCTGTCTTCCCTATTGCTCACCCCATTGTATGATGGAAACACATGATTCATTTGGGCCCACAAATTACAGCTACAGGGGATTTGGCTTCAAGATAAACTTAAATTTGGTTCCTCCATGTTTGATACAGATAAAATTTCAACGAGAGGTGGAACTATAAATTAGTGTTATTCTATCCCCTACCACCAGTTAGAGTTCAGGGAACCCTGAGAAAGACAAGGTAGAAAGATTTTTAAGAGCCAGAGAGAAGGAGGGCACCAAGGAAAGAAGATCTTCTAAAATCAACAGAACCCATGCACATATGAAGTCACAGAAACTGTGACAGAATGCACAGGATGTACTCAGGTCTGAACCAGATAGGGTTCCAGTCCTGAGAGCTGAAATGGCTCATAAACTTAATCTTTAACCCAAAAGCCATCTCTAGTTGATAATTGCTCACAAGAGAAATATTGGCTCTCTCCACAGAGTCTCTTTGGGTATACAAACAAATCTTAAGGCCAGCCTCATACCTGGCAGCATGCCTATACGAGTTCCATGGGCACATTTTCTTCAGATTGTCTGTTTTGTCTTATTTTGTTTTATATGTTTTGATTTTATTTACTTATCTTTTTGCCATCTGTATTTTAATGAGAGAGAAAAAAACAGATGTGGATTTGGGTAGGAGGGGAAATAGAAAGGATCTGGGTGGACTTTGGGGAGGGGAACCATAAGCAGACTATATTATGTAAAAATCTATTTTCAATGAAAATAAACCAATACTAAATTGGTGTTAAAGCAAGTCATATTTAAAGAACGGATTCAAATTAAATAATTTTATTTTACATATGAAAAGGACATGAGTATCTTAGGTTGAAAGTTTGTAACACGCTCCCCCCCCCCCAAAAATGTGGTAGGATTTGAACTCTGGGACCTCCTTTGGAAAAAATTTAGATGGAAGTACAACTCACATCATGAGATTAGCATCCATGGATAAGAGAATATATAGCCTGTCTGTCTTTCTCTTTCCTCTCCCTGCATCCCCTGCCATCTCTCTGTATATTCCTATCTCCAACACTCTCTTTCTGTCTTCAGTGTGTATATTCTGTTAGGAAAAGTAAAGAAATGACTAAGGCAAGAGAACAGTCACATCAGGAACCAAACCCACTCCTACCATCATCCTGAGTTTCTTATATTCCAAGCTGGGAGGCAGGCACTACGTAAGCTACTTTGCCCAGAGCAGTCTGCATAGGTGGACATCTAGACATCAGACAGAGAAAAAGCATCTTCCCATCTCCATTTGTCCCAGACACCCAGGAATGAAGATGCCAACTTTAACTTACTTTCGGCCTTTTCAAACCTTCATGTGATTTTACCTATCCAATTGCATGACCTGAGAGACTCCAAGTACAGATGTGTCTGGATGTATTCACACACCTCAGCACTGTGCAAGGTAATTATGCAAATATCATTCAATACATTGCTGAATATGACGTTAGTGATTATATGCTAAGAGATTATTAAAATGATGTGAGCAGCATGAAAAGGCCGTTTTCCCAAACCATGTGATACATTATCTTATGTTCAAGAGAACACAATCGGTATCTCAATGTCCAATTCAGTGGAGTAAGAGTGATGCAGAGCATCACAGCCAAGAACAAGAGAGACAGGGTCAGAATCTATCAGGAAAATCCTCAAGCACTTATTCCTCCTGTCTTCATTCTCTAGACTAATAATGCAAATAGTGTACTCTTTGGCTGACACTATTTGTAAAACATTAATTATTTAATCTATGGAGACCACCGCAGAGCCTTCACTTTGACCTGCTTCTTCACCTCCTTGAAGGCTGTTCCATATGAAATGCCTTTCACTCAAGATCAGACTTTTGGAAGAAACAACAGCAAAGGGGACACATTATCAAATATTTAGAATTCTGTTAGCTGCAATGCATTGTGAGTAAGGAGCTATGATCTCTGTGAAAAGGGTTTTCTTCCAGCTATGACATGTCCCTTGGATACAAAAGGATAAATATAAATACTTTAAACTGTTGACTTTTTTTTTTTTTCTTTTAGCAATGTTGCTGGATCTGAGCGGGCTTTCAGCACTTATGCAACATCTTTTCCCTCTGCACAAGACTTCTTGTTCATATTTTGTCATTTTGCATATACTCCTTGGCACACTGACCTGGAATGGAGTGATGGTACCTTCTGTTCTCCTGAAACCAGCCTTGCTCCCTCCACACCCTGCCAGTACTAAACTGTTCCTCTTTCATGTCACAAGCAAGCCTAGGAGTCAGCAGGGCCAGCTTCCAGTGCAGTCACCTTGTGCTCTAGCATCCCCTTTTGTTGTTATGCATGGCCACCAACATGACTAAAGCTCTTAGGAACACAGGCATCAAATGGCACATATTACTTCAGAGAGACAGAGATGATCAGGAACAGGAACACCTGAGCACTATAGTATAATGGGGAAACACTATGCATACACACTAAAATCAAGACTGCTCAGCCAAACATAGATAGAAAGGCAGACAATTTGTATACTCAGGAGTCTGGGACAGAAGAGAGTGAATTTGATATAAACCTTGACTTCAACATGAGACCCTATCTCAAAATATTGAAGGATGGATGGATGGATGGATGGATGGATGGATGGATGGATGGATGGATGGTTAGATGAATGTCTAAAATAATAACAGCTTGAGAAAAACCCCAAGGTAAAGATTTAGTTTATACACAGTCATGAGCTTTTCTTTTCCAAATCTCTAGAAGCATGCCACGGCTAATAGATTACCATGTGTGAATTCTTTTCTGAGACTTTGGGTTCAATTTTTAACATATGTGTGCATGTTTCTGTGTGTCTTTGAGTACCTGTGAATAGATCAGGAATGAGGCAGTACCTGCAGAAACTGGTAAAGGACATCATATCCCTTGGAGCTAGAGCTTGAGGGAGTTCTACTTCTTCTGACATGGGTGATGGGAACTGAATACCTGAATTACACAAGGGCAGTAAGGAACCCTAAGTGCTGAATCATTTCTAGTGGAGGTCTTCTTCTAGAATATAATCTCTGCCAGGGTAGGTATATGCTTAAAGCTCCTTCAACAGAACAGTGGAAAAACCAACCATATTATGTTAACAGAAGGGTGAATGAAAGTATGTGTAGAATATATTAAAAGTAGCTTTCTTCACTTACTCCAGTGCATCTTAAAACCCATATCCATATGTACCATGAGCATAGAATTCATTGGCTAGAACATGAACTGAAATGGAGCATTGCCATTGAGGGGACCAAATAAATGGGGAAGATGCTAATGAAACCCCATTTTGTAGATACAGACAAGCACTGAGGCTTTGTAGTGAATATCCAAGTGCACAGCAAGGAAATAGCAGGGCTGGACTAGGTTGTCAACAAATCTACTCCTCCTCCTACACAAGAGTCTCAACACCTGAGCTGATTCTAAGAGACAGTAGCGCCTGTCCCTGCTATGATAGTTTCTGCTTTGGGTATAAGCATGCAGCAAAGAACTGAGATGATCAAAACAAATGATGACTAAGCCTCCCCAGGTCACCAGTGCAAAAGCGAGTTAAAAAGGCAGGCTGTGAAGCAGCTGTCAGGACTGCACTCTGCTATGGTCTAGAAGCCAGGACTAGGAGCATGTGACAGATCCTGCTCTGTGGTTTTCTTGCTCAGCAAGCAGCAGAAGGGGCTTGATATGTGCAGCATGCTCTGGGCATCTACAGATGGGAGCTTATGGCTTTTTAGGGTGTTACATGTTCTCAACATTGTCAAAGTGATGATTAAGCACCATTAATAATTACCACTGGGTGTTTTTCTTTCTTGTTATTGCCAAAGTCCCCAAACCATATGTTGAAGCATATTTTGTAAGATAAGCCAGTCAATTATGAATTTTTAAAAGAGAGAGGCAGTGTGTGGAAAACCTGACTTAAAGCCCAGGTTTTTACCTCTGCTAAACTAGATTGAAGTTGGATAAGCAGTAACTGTCTGAGGCTTTTTTTTTTTTCCTGTATAAAATGTGGATAGTAACAACTGTGGAGGATTATTATTTAAAAAAAAAGTAATAAGAATGGATTCAGAAGCTCAATTAAAAATCATGAGCTGTGATTATCAAACGATAGATACACATTGTGATTTTATAATTGTTCTGTTGTTTTATATTTCAGTGTATCTTTTTGAATAAAGCTCATCAGGAGATACATCAGCATTTATAGAGAACATTTGCAATCATACAAAATGTAAGTAATATCTCTGTGCATCACAGTTGCCTTTTTTTTTTTTTTTTTTTTTGGTCATATGAAGAAACCAAGTCTCAAGGACTTTTAATGTTGCTGTGGTATTCATTGGCTCTACTTAGACCTTTGCTCCCACTCTGTGTTTAGGGGCTTCCCAGCAGCGAATGCTTCGTGGCCCCTGTGAAGTCTCTCAGGTTGGTTCCTCATTGACAGAACCTGAGATGCTGCCCAACAAGTAACTGTAATTGCAAGAAACCATCAACCAAAAGTTCCTGGTCTCCAAATGGTTTTGACACAGCAGCCTTTTAAATGAAACTCATAACACGATTATCTTTAGGCACTTTCAGTCATTTTCCTAAGTAAGCCATGCCTTTAGAAGCACCTAATACAAAGTGACAACCTTTGCTGTTTTCTAAAGAGCCAATGGACAGGCGTAGAAGAGAGTCCATTGTCACCATGGTAATTACTGCACAATACCTGATGGCCAATGGACAGTCAGGAGGCTCAGGCAGCAGCTGAATCCAGCATTGTCCTGGCCCGATAAAAAGATTAGAAGCCCTGAAAAGCCATGGAACAGGATCTCACAGCTCTTTTGCTGGGCCCTGAAAGGCCCATTGTGCTGCTACCATAAATTCTGGGTTCCCCAGGCACTTGACAACTGAAGCCAGGGATAATAGAATTCTTGTGTCCAACAAAACACTCCTTGTCCAATGGCCGTCTTATCAGTCGCATTTACAAATGTCTTTCGTTGTACCCAAATAATTCCCTATTAGAAAGGCTATTGGGAGCAGAACTAAATAAATATTCACAGCCTTTGTAATACCTTTGAGAAATGAATAAACAAACAGTATTCTAGTAGGAGATAGGCGCCTGTTCCTCTACATGTCCACTACAATTTCTTGTCCAAATTATAGTTTCACTTTCTCTCTTTAGCATATTAACAATTCCATGCCAGGTGATGAGGAATCATTTTCCAAGGAATGTAAACTCCTGATACTATTGCCTTGGACAAGGTATGTTTTGTTGCATGCATTTATTTTTAATCAATGTTTCCAAAAAGGCTTAGTGGGGGGAGGGGAGGGGGAGGGCTTACCTTATCTGATCCCAGCTTCAAAAAGAGAAAGGAATCAAACTTCAGAGGAATCCAACAACTTGCCCAAGATAGACTGGCAAATTAACACAATGAGAATTCTAATTTAGAGTTCCCTAACTCCCAAGGCCCTGTCCTTTTACTCCATCCTGATGTTTGGGTTGCAATTGGAAAGGTGGTGGTGGTGGTGGTGGTGGTGGTGGTGGAGGAGGAGGAGGAAGAAGAAGAGAAAAGGGAGTAATCCATAATATGTTAGTGTGCTAAGTTTCAGAATTATCACCATAAAGTGATACAAAATGACTGAACCTATTCCTGTAGTTATACAACCTGAGAACACTACAATATAGTGAAATTAAAACTCTTTGTCTAAGACACATTTTATTCTTAGACTGAAATGCTAGTAATTTTTTCAGAAGCAAAACTCTGACAAGGAACATAATCAAGTTTAAGACACCTGTACAGTTTATTAATAAGATTTAATGGAGAATTACTGATGTGAACAAGGCAAACACATATACATGATCATTATGTCTTCTGCAACACTTCTTACCATTTGTACTGTTCCTTTTATTTTGCTAGTTTGTCTCTGTCATAAATGAAATAACATGAAAATATGAATATAGAAAAACAGACATTACCAACTAGAAATGCAGATCATGTACATGTGTATAGAAACACACACAAACAGAGAGAGAGAGAGAGAGAGAGAGAGAGAGAGAGAGAGAGAGAGAGAGAGAGAATGCCCTATTTAACACATACAAATATGTGTGTATTCAGGAATTTCTTTTTTAACAATTATTCATGAGCATATCAGTATACCTACTTGTTTGTATGTGCACCCCATGTGTGCAGTTGACTAAAGAAGTCAGAAGAAGGCATCAGTTTCCTTGGAGCTACAATTGCAAATGGTTGTAAGATTCCTGATAGACAGAAAACCTACTGAGCATCCTCCGGAAGAGCAGCAAGTACTCATAGCCATCATCCCACTTCTCTAGCCCCATTCAGCAGTTTCTTATCAGGTTGGGAAGTATTCATTTCTGAGTCTGTCTCAGCTTCACTTCCCCACCATACCTTTTGCATAAGGAAGTCCTGTTCTCTGACTTGGTGGCTGACAGCCTCTGTGCGTCTCTGAACATGTTGTTTCTTACCTAACTAAACCCTTCAGTCACTGTTGGTGGAATGTCACTGGACCTTCACATTACTTCATCATGCTAATTCAGAGAACTTCAGAATCCTCTTAATGTACCACATTGGAGTTCCTTACTACGTCCTATGCCTTTTCAATTTTCTTATAGACAGAAAGTCTTTGTGATTGTAGCTATCTGCCCTTCACAACTTTGAACCCAAGGAAGCTATAAGCTACCTGAAAGCAGCAATTTATCCTGTACTCATTTTTATTGTCTTGGATTAATAGAATTGTGCCTTCTTTAAGGTTCACTTACTGTAGTACCTAATAAATGACAGTAGGAACAAAACAGTGAGAACAACTGTATTTATATGTATGTACACACATGTGTGTGACTAAAATATTTCCCATGTATGTATTTGATGACAGTAATAACTTGTGATTGGTTCCAAGAACTATGATCATGTTCAAATTATTCTGCCTTAATAGTGGAACATTACGCCATGAGGTATGTCCCCATCATTTATCAAAATAAAACCATGGCTTTTATTATAAAAAAAAAAGTGCCCAAACAACAGGCATGTTCTGATTTGCATTAAATGCCAGTGCGTTTGCCAATACTGAATTTGGAAAATTACTTCAGTAGCTTCACTTGCCAAGTGAGGCATTTCAACTCTGTGGGAATTTGATACATGATAGGTGGCATGAATTCTCTCAGGAATTTTGGGTATGAGTTATTTAGACTCAGCTTAATCCAAATAGGCACCAAAAATTCATAACATTTACTGATTGTCTGCAACTCATTGGTGGTAGGCTAAGTACTTGTCTGCATATGTATGTTTATACATATATACACACAATAGATCAATATATAACGTATATACACGTACACACATATATACAAATACATATATATATATATATATATTCACACACACATATATATATGTATTTGCAAGATTTTTGTAGTCAAGTTCCATGCTTCCTTTATTTCATAGCTTGGAAACTGAGGTACAAAAAGATGTCTGGATTTCCCATCAATCAAATGCCCAAAGCAGCGCCTAGAACCCAGACACAGGTTGTTTCAAGCTACAGCAATTCACTTAATTGTATCAAACTGTATTCATCAATGGTATTCTTTAGATATAAATTAGGGCCATGATTTTGGGAAAGTTCTCCACTGTTGTCATTTATAAAATGACTGAGAACTATATTAGCTTGCCAGGCTGCTGCAATACATAGGAAAAGTGGACTGGCACACTGAAACTTACAAATACAGTAAAGAACCAGCTTTTAACCATCCTCAAGACCAGAGACGGTGTCTCGAACATTTGGTCAGACATAGGCAACCCCACAAAAACAAGACCCCAACTTATCTTTTAAATAAGGCAGGCATCCATGTTCATCATCAGAGAGGCATTGTGAAACACATACTCACACTTCAGTGTTTTAGCCCTAACAGTCACAGCCTGGTACTATTTTCTCATCAGAAAAAAAGGGAGATTGTAGATTCCACAGCAATATGACCAATTTAAGATACTTTGATAGGAATTGCCTTTGGAGATATAATGTTCAGAAAGAAATACAATAAAGATATTCAAAATTAAGTGGGGCCATCCTTCCACACTGAGACACTAACCCAGGTTTGCTCAGCAGGTAAAACTACTTGCTGCTAAGGTCCATTCCCAGAAGCTACCTGGTAAAAAAGAACGAACTGACACCCCAAAGTTCTCCTTTAACCTTCACTCCCTGTCAAATAAAATAAATACATAAATGGAAAAAAGCAAAAAGCTATCTTATTAGTCAACTCTACTAAGATGGCATGAAAATAAAAGCTTTGAGAACTCCAATTGTCTGTAAATTCACCAAGGCAAAGATGCTTGCTTGTTTTCTCATGCATTATCTATCAGGTTGATAAAGGCTCAAGGGAAGCCATCACAAACATCATATAGACAGGAAAGGTCGTAAGGGGACATTGAGTTCTTGACACCATTTTCTTGCTAAAGTACCTTTGCTTTTGAAGAGCTTCAGTGAATGAAGGTTTGTCATCTTCAGACACAAATCCAAATTTGGCCAAGGAAAGGTGATATACCCCAGAGAAGGAATCCAGTGGGGGAGCCCAGGTCTTTCTTTTACCTCATTAAGCACACTAGATTTATTCAGGAGGAGGTGGGGTGAACAGTACTCTTAAATGTTGCAGTTGTGGTCTGCTGAACGTTGTCAGTGGAATAGCATACTTCATTGGAAAGAATACATCTGCTGCTCCTGAGGGTGCCTGACAAAGTCATGTGACAATAGAATGAAGCTACTACCCTCCTAGGATGCTTGATCTAGGACGGTTCCCTCAAGACTTACCTCCAAGGTACCTGCATAAATGCCAAGGCATCCTCAGAGCTTCCCCTGACGTTTTCTTCTTTTATAACTATTGTTTGGTTAAAAGTAGTGCCTGTTTTAAGAATATTGTTAAGAACTGAGATGGGGAAAGAAAGACAAAACTACAAGAGAAAAGAAAAAAACCCCATCATGTTCTGCAGTTGTGTAGAGCTGTGTCATGTCATCAGACAGGGCTGCAATTACTCTCTTGGTAGGACTGGCAGGAAAGAAATCCTTCTCCTACAGGAAGGAGCTTTATTTAAGTCTGAGGCTGGAAGCTTCTTGAAACTCTTCCACCACAACACTCACTCGGTGCTTTACCTTACATCTTCATCCAAGAGAGGTTGGCTAGATTTAAGTCAGTTGTTCCTAATGCGTTCTCATCATTGATGCTTGCAAGGATCTGAAGTGCATGTATGATAGCTAGATGCTAGATTGATGGATAATTGATATGTGAAACTTTACATACACAGCAGGAGTGCTACTCCTAATTTGACTGCTAATATTTGTAAGACACTTAAGCCAGTTGCTCTATCCAGTAAGTTACCAAGTTAATTTGACCCCGAGTACCATGGTAAATGTGATAGTAAGTAAGTATCTCTCCTTCTTGATTACCATCAGTTTTCCTGGCTAAAAGAAATCCACCAGTGTTTGAACGGGTTGTGCCTCTCTAGTGTTCAACATGAGTTGAGACAATCCCAATATCACAAGGAGGGCAATCTCTAAGGGATGTTGAACAAGAAAAGGACTGCAAGGGGAAGGTGGGAGGGGCTATGACTCAGCTTCCAGGCGACATGCAGCACATACAGGTGCTCAATCTTCAGAGTCATAGACAAGACGCTGTGGCCTCAGAGAAAGCATACAAAACTCCAACATTCAAACAAAACATGCTTGTTTCCAGGAAGCAGACTACAGTGGAGGGACAAAGCTATGGTGATGGTGACCTACTGTCTATAAATTAAGAGGCAATTGGAGATCTCAACAAGAGATGCGAACAGGTTCTCCTCTGGGACTCTACCACTCACCAGTTCTGAGACCTGGGACACCATCTCGTACAATACCAGCCAAACAGATATCATAAGCCTCACAGAGCTATACTGAGGCAAACGAGATGAGGCCTGTAAATTATACTTTTGTTTCTAGGACAAAGGCATTGCTTACTAAATATTAATTGATATTACTGCAAACTGTTTTCCTGCAACAAAGTTTCTATAAAAATGAGCTAGTGCAATGCCTTATCGTATAGGGTCCCAACAAAGAGCAATTTTTGTTGACATCAGTCAGCCACTAACCAAGACTTAACTGTTACCTTTACTATTCTTTGAATTCTGATCTCTGCATAAAGTATCCTCTTGCCCCAATTTCTAAGGCTTCTCTTTTGTGACAAAGAGAGGAAGTAGCCCGGGGCTCAGAATTAATTCAGTTATATAGCTTTTGAGTTATATCTAGTGGTTTGGTTAACAGCAGTTGCTAGTTTCCCATAAATGAGAATAATATAATTTTCTTCAAAGATAATTAAGGAGAAGGAGCACAAAGACAGTATTGTGTGAATAACAACAGAGACACAGTTGGGAAACATTAGTCGATCTATCACTCAGTGTTTGTTTGTAAGGGGTAGAAACAGGTATGGAGGGAGGGTATATGAGAAGAAACTGCAGTTATCTCAGTGACCAGAGCCTCTGCATCTAGCATCCCCTCATCTCTGTGCCTTGGCCTCATTAGCATCACAGGCCACGAGATGTCTAAAGGGACCACTGGGAAGAATGGCAGTTCTCTTCCGAGGACAGAAAGAAAAAGAATTATAGGCAGAGGCGCTGTCAGTCCTGACCTAGTGACAGGAGAGAGAGCAGAGTCTAAGAACTGCAAAAAACTAGGTCTCCATAAATAAGAAACTAGGTTGGACATTACAGAGCTCAGAGTTCACCCTATGCTCTTCTTCCCTTAAAATTCACATCGAACATTTATACATTCCCTGTTTTATCCCAAAGAGACTTTAAGTCTACCTACAAAGACTCATTCAGTTCCAAAAATGGTTGTGTCCTATATAATACAATATTATAAGGAGGGAAATGACAGCATTAAGTAATTTTGACTGAGGTTTTGATGCAACACTTGTTGTCAGCAAAAGCCATGCAGTTTCAACGCAACTTCACTCAATGGGACAGAGAAATTCAACCAGGTCCAGCCTGATTATAGCCACCTTAGGTGCTGATGTCACTGTTTTATTTATGCCATTTTCTTTCAAGTAGACAGTCTTGAAAACAAGCATCATCTTCAAAAGCAAAATTAAGGGCCATCACATACTATTGGCAGGCAAGGACCTGGAGTTGGTTTCAGGTGAGGGGAGATGAGAAGGATACTGAATAACTTTCTGCTGCCAGGAAGACGAAAGACAAAGCCCATCCTCACATAAATACTGCATGCTCACGTGAGCTAGAGAGCTGCATAGACTATTATTCCGAGTTTCAAAACACCAATGTCTCCTATTGCATTTGTCCTATTTTATGTCTCCTATTTTGTATGCCCTGCTTTGTGTGAAATGTCATACTTTAATAGATTGTCTATTTGAAATGATTGTCTTTGCTATATTGGTTAGCTAAGATTATACAGGGTGATCTAGTCCAGGCACATAGCCTATAGGATCTCATACCTAGGGAATCTTCATTTGGGCCTCCTGTTCCTGACAATTGGTATATAACTACTGTGAGGGAGACTCTACCTAAGTGAGCTTCAGCCTTAGCCTAGGCCTAACTGGGCCAGGAACCCACTGAGGTCCTAGGTTTGGTGTCTTGTCCCACCATGTTTCCTTTATTTCTGGATGAAACAGAATGTTTTCCCTTCTTCTTGAAATTTTAGTTTTTTAACACCCTGACGCAATACTACCTGCTGATAGTCTACCCTCAGAAATTATGAGGACACACACAAATGTGCATGCACACACTGCCCGTAAGACCTCATCTATGTGCGCTTTTCATCCTGTCCGTGAGCATATGTTGAGTATCTACCAGGTGCCAGACACGGGATCGTTGGCTAGGGAAGCAAAGAAGGTTACTCTTCCTCTAAAACCTTTCTCAGACATGCAAAAGGACAAGAATTAGAAGGTGACCAAGGATACAGAGAGCAGTTTTGAAAGCTTTTGGAAACAGAATGGCTTGTGATTTCTTTTCTAGGACCCATTTACACTGGGATACACATGCCCGGAAGCAGCTGATATTCAGTGACTATGGTATGACAAGACGCTATGGTATGGTGACCTCTACCTACAGCAACTGCTCTCAGCCAATAAAACCTTCTGTCCTTGAATATGCACTTAGGAAACCTCTTACTAACCATTTCTAAACCACCTCATCCCCATGGAGTTGTGAAGGGTAAGGGCTCTATCCTCTCCTCTACTTATTGCTCCTGCAACATACGCTATTTAACTTTCTGCATTTGCTGTAAACCGCACACAGGGAGACACAGACTTTAGGCTGGAGAGACATGATAAATCTAAAGGCGAAATGGCAACTCGGTAATATAACCCAGTGATTTTAAAATGGATCCTGGTAATCCTGAGTAATCTAGAAATGTCTTAAAAGCTACTGCAAGAGCAAGGGTCAGGTAGAGACAGCTGGGAGGTCTCACTCCTTTTTCCTATTTATTCAGTACAAGCTTTCTCCATTGTGGCTTCTAGATATTAGCATCTTTTGGGTTAAGATCTTTTTCTTCATTATCATAAACTTGTTTGCTTTTCACTTCAAGCCAGGATTTCCATTCTGTGTAACTCAGCATGCTGTGTCATGGCGTGGCAAGCATGTCAATCTACAGAACATTGTGCTCAGGCTCCGTGTTGCTTGCCTTTGTTTGCAATGGTTTTATAATGTCTTTGGTTGACTAGCCATCTGTAATTGTTGTGCATAATAGAATCCTCTATATATTCGTGTGTGGGGGTGGGGTTGGGGCAGTGGTCAATACACATTCTGCTGCATTCATGGTGAGAAAACAACTTTTGGGAGTCAGCTCTTTCCTTCCATCATCTGGGTCCTGGGATCGCACCAGAAACACATTCAGAAGCCAGCATCTCTGTTTGCTAAATCATCTCACTTACCCTGCATGTTAGACTCTCATAAGGAACATGTAAAAAGCACACATATCTAGGTCATCTGGACTTTGATATCAGATTAGCTCTTCAAGCTGAAAAGAGAAGGCTACAAAAAGAAAGAAAGAAAGAAAGAAAGAAAGAAAGAAAGAAAGAAAGAAAGAAAGAAAGAAAGAAAGAAAGAAAGAAAGAACAGACTAAAGAAAAGGACAGGCGAAATAATGATTGGATCTGTGAGACTGTCTATTTTTAGTAGACTAAGAAGACTTTTCAGCAACCACCCAAACTATGATGTAAACTTAGTTAATAAAAGTTTCTCCACCCTCCCGTAGAAGTAGCTCATTACCACATCCTCTCTTCAGACTCATAGCCTAAAACCCTGTCACCTCATTAAAGGACTAAGCCTTAAAGATTTGACCTGGAAGTAAGCAAAAGCATTTAATGTAATTAGTGATCTGCCTTCCCATTTGTTTATGGGGAAGAGACTTTGAAGATAAGGTTATCTTTTTAACAGTTTCATTCTGCACTGCATGTATTTTTCTGGCACCCAGCTGAAATGCTACTCATTTTCAGGAACAAGGGAAACGCTTCTAGCAACCATGGGAGCTTTTTGCATGCAAAGCCATCTTAATTATTTGAATTATAAAATACTTCTAGATTTCTGTCCCTATGCATGTTTCAGGGACTTCTTTTTTATTAGGGAACTAAAACATCAAAGTTTTGGCACTCTGACTCCTAATGCAGTAACTCATGAGATGTTAAGTACTTCATAAACAAAGTGATCCTTTAGTAGTTGCATTCTGTTCCACCCAGATTGCTAAAAGAGGATTAGATTCTTATATCCATGTAAGATCACAAGTCCTTTGTTGTACTAATGTGCTGCCCACAGACAGCAGGAAACAGCAAGCCTTTCCCACCTTGGCAATTTCAGGAATTGAAAGCCAAATGGAAAAATTCAGTAGGCTACTTTTGGAGAGTTTGGTATGAAATAACACACTCTACTCAAAAGACCATGATATAAAGTTATATCTAAGTTTTATACAAAAAGGAAAAGATATTTTATGAATCTCCATGGATAAAGTACGGCAAGATATTCTTTCTTCTTCCTCAATACTAAATTGCTATCTGTCCTAGAAATTGGTACGTAACTTGGAAGCTACGTGATCTCAATCCCAATGTGTAACGCTGCATATTTCTCTTGTAAGGGGGATCCCTGAACTGGACTCCACCAGAGTGAACGAGGCTGCTGAGGTCTAAACCCTTCTTTTGCTTTCTCCACCAGCCAGGGAGAGACATTCCACCTACAGCTGCCAAAAAGAACAAGCCAATTTATTCCAGAATAGAAACAGGAAAAGAGTTTACAACACTAAATGCCCGAATCATCCAAGTGTCAAATTAAATATCGATAGCATCAATTTGAGTCTAAAATACTCCTTGGTGTTTGGAGGATCCAGGAAGGGAGGTCAGCAAGTACCAGATGGAGAACACTTCTGGGAGCTCCACCACTCCATCCAAGACATCCATTTATCTACCTGACCAACTTTGACAGGGTATGTGAGGCTATACTGAGATTGAGGGACACGCTGATGGATAATCCTGGATCCCTGCCCCTAACTGTTTGGTTTTCAGTCACCCCCCACCTCTCTCTCTCTCTCTCTCTCTCTCTCTCTCTCTCTCTCTCACACACACACACACACACACACACACACAGACAACTGAGGTTCATATTTTCCATGCAAAACAGACCCATCTGGCCTCCATATCTTCCCAGGATGCCTCAGTCCATACTTGGCATACCCTACCCCAACCAATTTTCTAGAGCAGAGCAGAGGCTGCCCTTCCCCCCAGAGGCCCGATATAATCCAAACATTTTGCTATTGCTTATTGTCTTGCTCTCTTTCACTCTCTCCATCTCTCTCTCCTTCTCCTCCTCCTTCTTCTCTTCTATCAATGCACATACCTTTTCTCTCATTCTCTTCAACCACACTCACCATGGCGACTCTTCTGGAGCCAGTGAACTCTGCCACTCAAGAGCAGCTTTCCAATAACCCTGCCTTCAGTAGAATCTAATCTGGCTTACATTGGCTCATTTTACTGGTGGCGGAGAAATAACCTATCACTAATGCCAGGTACTGTACCTAATTTTAGCTGTGCTTTCTGAAGCCTGGACAGCATTGCCAAATGAGCTACAAGAGATCTACCTAGTCTCGGAATATACTAGGTAATAAACTGCAGCCCACCCAACCAGCCTATAGACTGAGGCGACTGAGTTAAAGTTTAGGACCTATGGCCACAGGCAAACTGTCTTCTAAATATAGCCTGCATTTCTCTCATCTTCAACAATTAGTAGTTGAGTAAGATGAATGTCTTTGAAAACTTGAGGGCTGGAGAGATGGCTCAGCAGTTAAGAGCACTGACTGCTCTTCCAGAGGTCCTGAGTTCAAATCCCAGCAACCACATGGTGGCTCACAACCATCTGTCATGGAATCCAGAGCCCTCTTCTGGTGTGTCTGAAGACAGCTTATATATAAATAAAATTTTAAAAAAAGAAAGCTTGAAGCTCTGTTATTCTATGGAACAACAGACTTATTTTTGCCCAAGACACTCAGACTAAACCAGAAGCCATGGAACTTGGGAAGAACTTGAGCCATATTCACTACCCTTAAAAGCAAACCTCTGTGTAGAACCAGAGAGACAAGGAGTGCATGAGTGAGTGACTAATAGCCCAGGGGCAAGTGTCAAAGTCCAATCTTACTGCTGCCTCTGCTTTCTCATAAAATGTGCCGCTCTATCGGAGGTCTGGGGTGGGGGTGGGGCAGAGAGAGGAGAGCCACTCAGCTGAATACACCGCATCTACCTCATGGGACTCTCTTCTGTATGGCCTGCCCAACTTACGGAGTTGCTTGGAACATTAGGAGAGATGCGTAATAGGCAACAATATAAAACTGAAAAATAACCTAAATATATAGCGGCCCCTCAGTAACTGTTCAAGTCCATAGGAGACCAGGAGGTAACTATGATTAGAAACACCTGCTGAGCCTGCTGCTCACTTTCCGTTCCCCAGTTCTTGTTATAGGTCAGGCGTATAGGAGACACATTGAAAATAAACGCTCATTCTGATGAAGTCATACTGATTAGGACCTTTGATTGGCAATTAGATACGTATGATTAACTTAATATGGAAAAAAAAAAAGATGATTTGGTTTTTGCTTCATCCTGTTTGGAGAGAGAGATTTTTTTCACAGTGCATTGCAAAACTGGTGGCTAAGGGTCCCAGATACTGGGATACGCTGAACAAACCAACTTCACATTTGCTTGGTGAGCTTAACACAAACAAAAGCCAAATAGGTGTGTCCCACCCGGTTCAGCAGTGTTGAGAAAGGAACCAACTGGAGCCTCATGCTGTCCTCCGAAACTGTCTCAACTGAAATCTTCATTCATTGAACAGACAATTGAAAAGATCTTTGGAGGGACAGCCTAGTACTCTTTGGCAGAAGACTGGCAAACAGAGTTGATATCAAGGGATGGGGTGTGAGAATCGATGCTCAAGGGAAAGTGTTCTGTGTGGAAAACACAAGACTGACTTGGGAAGCAGACAGTCTGTAAACTGCTCTGCAAAAAGACACAGCTCTGTTTCCCAAAATCCAGATTCCCAATACAGCAATGGAAAATGCCAGCTTCATTTAGGAAGCTGAATCCCCTCCCCCACTTGTGTGAGTGCACACATATTCTGCTACGCTCACATCATACACATGCACATGTCCACCTACACACACTCATGGGGGATAACAGGACACTCTGAGGCACATGGAACACAACTTTAAGATCCGTTCCATGTGATGAGCAAGGGCTTACATAGTAGCTCCCTGTAACTAGGTCAGACACCAATTGGTAGTCAACTCCACAGTCCCAGAAAGATTTAATGAGGAGGCAACCAAACACAGAAGGTAGAAACAGTGTCCCAAACACGTGTGTCCACTGACTCTGCAATCTGGCAGTAGCACCCACTCCATACTATCTCTCTCACAGAGACACCAGAACAAACTTCCTTAAGTTTCTAAGACATGGATCCTCGGTCCGGGCCAACCCGGCTACAGTGACCAGGGTGGAATAAAAACAAACTGAATCAAATGGCAATCATAACCCAAGGAGAAAGGACAGAAATAGTGAAATGGTTCTGAGCCGGCAGCTGCAACGATACAAGCAGGACATAAATAAAACAGCGATGCCAAACTAAAGCTTACAAAAGCTGGTACCATGTGCCAGGAGCTACAAGCCACTGTTCCATTTCTGGCCTGCCTGTGCTAAGCAGGGTGACTGGCACCTGTGCCTTGGTTGGCAGATGGAGAGGTCAGACCTGACAAATCCAGTGCCTACTGTGCCATCACAAGGTCACAAGCAGCAGTTGGCCACTTACAGTCATCTTAGAGGGTCAGGATCCGGCTGTGGTGATGAGAGTCCCGAAAGCTTCCTTCTCAGTGATCTTACATGTGGAAATCAAAGGCCATAGGACTGTGAGAGGACTCAGCCCAGCTTTGTTCTGCATAGAAGCCTCCCAGAATGGCTTAAGAGGCAGTCCTAGCCCCTGGCACTGCTAGCAGGCCTGTGAATGAACCACTGTGTGAGACACATACTCACTGCTAATGAGTCCCCACGCAGACACAAGCCAGAGAGGCCAGCACAGTAGCTGCTACAGAGGAGGCAGAGGGGCAGCAAACGCTAGTGCGGAGCAATGTGGGGCCCACCTGGCACACGGGATGCCAGTCCACAGGGGATGCAGGACCTCAGCAGTCAGAATTGAAAATAGCTATTCCTCATATGAAAGAACCGCCCCGACCCCCATCCCTCCCTGGCTCAGATATCAAGAATGTGGCCATCGCAGTTACCAACAGAGCTCCCATTAACCATTGTTCTCCTTTCATGATTTTGAAGAACGTTTTAACTCATACGTATCAGAAGGCAATATTCAGAAAAACAAGATCTTAGCAATGTAGTACTCAAAGACAGAGAGAGAGAGAGAGAGAGAGAGAGAGAGAGAGAGAGAGAGAGAGAG
>NC_034609.1:26338013-26343339 GCF_900095145.1 Mus pahari
AGGAAGGAAGGAAAGAAAGAAAGAAAGAAAGAAAGAAAGAAAGAAAGAAAGAAAGAAAGAAAGAAAGAAAGAAAGAAAGAAAGAAAGAAAAGACAGTGGTAAGTTTGCTTGAGAATTTTGAATAGGACTAAACTTATCTGACACAATTCTGTGGTAGACCGTAGATCATTGTGGACTGAAGGGTGAAAGAATAGACCTCGTAGTAAACTACAGGTATTTGGATCCCTCTCAGGTTTACTCACTCATCAGATAACCCTCAAAGGTTCTCCACCTCCTGATCCAGGTTACGGAGATTAACAAGCGCTCTGTGAGACTGACACGGGGTTGACGGATGAGGTGTCCTCAGGTGAAGCTCCAGGATCACCTAACCACCTCCTTTGAACTCTGTCCCATCCTTAGTGTGACTTCTGCCAGACCAGCTGAGCCGACCTTGAACCTTGACATTCAGATCCTCACACTAAGCTCCTTAGGTCTGGGCAGCTGTTGTTTGCTCGTCTGGGGATCTCCAGAGTGGATAGATAATGCAGCTCAAAATGAGAGAGACTCTACAGTTTCACTCGCTGAAAATTCAGAGGGTTTAAAGAAAACAAGAAATGCAATGTCCAGTAGCATGAGTTGTCTTCTCCACACAGGATTCAGAAGGGGAAAGATGGGGGATGTCTAAGAGCCTGTGTGTGTGTCTACTAAATATACATGCACAGGCTTCTCATATATTGTTTATGATGATGACTGTACTTTGTAGACCTCTCTTATTATGCACCTCCTCAGGCTACTGATGACTCAATAATTCATTCCATCCCATACTAGTGTGGCCCTGAGTTTGACATTCCTCTGCTGAGAGTTGCTTCTGTGACTTTGTTGTGCAGTTCACCTGGGGGCTTGATTAAACCAATTCTACTTTATAGTGTCAAGGCAGGGATCAGAGGCCCTGCAGAGTTGGTAAAACTCCCCAGGAGACAGTAAGCAAGCTGTTGGTCGAGGGACAGCATTCTAAGAAAGCAGAATCTTTCAGGAAACTGATACCGGGATGCAGGGAGGAAGTTAACATTGGAACTTCGGTTTTGGTGGCTCTTTGATGTCAGGGCTCTTTCCTGACAAGGTGGAAACTCTTTCATTATTCATAGAACCACTGTGGTTAAAGCTGTGCTTAAGTACTTGGACCCAGAGGTGGGAATGGTTGCTGTTTTGTCTTGCTCTAAATCAAACAAATAGAATAAAGCAAATACCCACAGACTCCTGGCAACTGCCCTTTGGGGAGTCCATTTAGCTTTTCTTTTTCCCTTCTTTCTTTGCCTGGCTGCAGAATCAGAGGTAGGAAAGCCACAGAGGAGGCGCTGAGTATCAGGTCACATTGCCAGATTAGGGAATATCTAAAGGAAGGCATAGCTAATGTGAGCAATAAAGCAAGCTCTCATTCCATACCAATGAGTTAAACGTCTTTCCCTGACCTTCTGTAAAACTCCACCAAAGAGCAAGCATTGAAATCAGAAGAGGTTCTACCATTCACTTCCCAACACAGTACCCAACAAGGTGGCTAAGCTTTTCTAAAACTTACTGGGGTTTTCCCCAAATCTGGACTGCGATTCCCAATAATGTTTACATTATAAAATCACTGCTGTTAAATAGCGCTGTGTAAGACCAGGGCATTACTTCTCTTAAAGCTGCTTCAAAGGCACCCAGGAGTTGCACTCTGTAACACCCGGAGGAGCATCTCCAGAGTCCAGCTACTTTCTCAGATTGCGAGCCTTGCATGGGAGGGAAACACAGAAGCAGAAAGATGAAAGATGGATATAAGAGGAAAGGGGAAATTAAGCCAGAAAGCCAAGGAAATGACTCACAAAAATGAAGCTTTAATAGTACTTCCTAAGCATTGTACAGAATAATCTAAACATTGCCAGAACACGGTAACATTAAATACTTTCCCATCCTAAGGTAGAAGAAATGGTTAATATCTTTTATTAAAATCCATTTGCCTGAAAACATCCTATGAAGGGAAGGAAGCATTTCTTACCACATACATGCATACATATATTGCCTCTCTCCTGGAATCCTACTCTTTCTGACACCTAGCTGAATCCTACACACAGTGAATTAGATATATGACGATCAGAACTGACTGACTTCTGAAAAAAATAAAAACAAAAGGTCTCTGTAGTTGCTAATGTGTCCCCCATTTTTTAGTGACCATTACCATCCTGGCTGGCTGGCCAGAGTAGAGAGGGTAGGGGAGAGGGGAAAGGGGAGGAGGACAGGGAGAGGGGGAGCAGGAGAGAGGGAAGGAGGGAGCTAGGGAATGACAGAGCGAAAGAAGGGACTGGCAGCATACCTTCCTTTATTCTTGCCAACTCAGAAAGACAGAACATTACTCAATATTTTTCTTTTCATAAAGGGCCATAGAATCTCTGCAGGAGGGTTAGAGGGACCTACATGTGACAGTGGCTTTCGGACAGACCCTGTACTAAATCTCTTTCCACCCGCCTTGTGGCATGAGGGGCCTCTCCTCCTCCAACCCTACTTATAAGACCATCTGTGTCCCTGCTCATGCAATCAAGCCCTCAGCCTCCACTCAAGTATTGTTGCAAACAGTCCTCTTCCTGATGCTTTTGATCAAGGCTGTGGGCCACTGCAAAGACCCCTTCTTTCATTAGGGATTTCTCTGTCTAAACAGGATTTATGGTGATCCCTTGGCAAGGGCCCGTGAATCACTGGCTTTCACAGGACAGCCAAAAGAGTGTTTCAGGAGAATCTACCTCTGACAGGCAATACAACTCTAGAGATTTATCTCCTTGGATGAATCAGGCATTGCCTGATGCTTCCAGGAGGCTGCAGTACCCTGCATGGGCAATAAACACACAAGACAGTGTCAGGGCCAACAGCATACATGGCAGACCCTAGGGAGTTGACCACCTTTTCTGAACAATCACCTATTAGACGGAAATAATGGTTTTCTCTTCGGTCTGTCCTGCATGCTAAATTGAATCCAACAAATCTTGATTGGGGGGGGGGTGGCTTGATAAAGGAGACTGGTTACTTTTGACAAAGGATGCAAAGCCTGAAATAGCAACACTGACAGACAAGAATTGCCTTTACAAGGGAGCCGAAACTATAAATGTTTGGCTGCAGGCTGAAATAGATCCCTTACCCCTCTATATCCCAAGAGTTTGCCTGCCAAGTATTAATAAACCCCTGCAGAGTGAAGTACTGGCATTTCACTATGAGAAGCACATTTCCTACCTCCCTTCCAGATCACCTGCTAAACCCATGTTTCATTTATACAAATTCCAGACAAGCTTCTCCTCTTACAAACTCCTCTTTGAGTTCCTTCAACCCCACTGGAAAAGCATGGCTTCCTTTGATTTTCCTTTTCTGTTTCTCAAGGGCACTAATAAACCAGAAAGTCTTCTCTCAGGAACTCTGGGAGAGACAACTCCAGTTAGCATTACCCCATAACCCAGTGTGGGAAAACGGAGGCTAGAGAAATAACCAGATGCAGGAATGATATCACCTGGCACACAGCCCATTCTGGGGGACATAAAATGTCTAATCCTATAAACACCTGGAAAGAGAGGTCTAGTCTGAAGACTCACGGGAACCCAAGACAGTCGGACACCAAAAGCCATGTAGGATGTGTCTGCCAGTAAATAGAGCTGAGATTTGCCAGGGCACATGTCCTATATACACTTTCCATTGCGTGGAGCTATTTTAAGGAGGTAGGGAGGAAATCGTGTTAGTTTTCATCCTTCTGCAAATACTTCAAGCAAAGGTCAGAAAATAGTAAAGATACTAGCGCATCTAAGCTCTGCCTCCACCATTCCGACATATGAACACCTGACAATCACTTGATCTCCCTAAATGTCAGGTTTCTTATCTTAGGGGGAAAAATGGTATGGACATCTTTCTAGATGAGTACACATGGATAAAATGAGATAATCGAACAGCGGCCAGGACTTGCAGAAACTCAAAACATGTGTAGCTTCCTTCCTTAGCTGTGGAAAAAGAGAAATCCTTTATTGTAAGGTACATGTGGCAGAAAAGGGAAATTCCAACATAGAA
Source organism: Mus pahari (assembly GCF_900095145.1). NCBI lineage: Eukaryota > Metazoa > Chordata > Mammalia > Rodentia > Muridae > Mus > Mus pahari. The sequence goes on from NC_034609.1 coordinate 26,342,067, forward strand.
TAAATAAATGGATGGAAATAACACAGCCTCATTTAAGTACAAGGGAGACACCCTGATGAACAACACAGTTGCAACTGAGAAAAAGAAAGAGGCAAAAAGAAAATTAACAACTGTGAAATATCACCCACAAGATAGCCTAACATGTTGCTCATAGTCAAGAAAGTGATCATTTGAATTATGAGATTTTTATAAAAAGAACCCTATATGGGATTTATATCCAGCACATTATATTTAAAGGAAGAAATCCTTTTAAATAAAGTGTTAAGTTAGGGCACATCTAGAGGACTCAGCAACAAGAAATTTCACAACTATTTGAGGGAGTCTGTAACACATTCTAGAGTGTATTACCCTTGTTTATCTACAGGGCACTGCAGTGTCTTCCTTGCCTGCTATTCTTAATGACTTAATGATGAGCCACGCCCTCCTCTTGCTCAGCCACTGATACATGTGTATGTTATCTGGGTGGCTAAGACCCACACAGATGTGTAAATTCAGATGAGTAACTTGCATATTGGAAGCAGAAAATAGGCCTCTGGGTTGGTCCTTTTCCTTGGACTATGAACACCTCTAGATCCTTCTCACCCCCCCACCCCATGACATTCATTAACTCAGAAACACAACTCTGCCATCATTTCTTCATTCTGCTGGAGATTTCTATATTCTGACAATATAGAAATATCCAATAAGTCTCTCTGATGCTGAGGGTAAGATAGAAAGAGTTGTGTGGCTGTGTTTTTTCACAAGACTTTACAGTTGTTCTCATGTTTCTATTTTCCATGTAGAGGAAAATAATTTTAAAAATACTAGTACACGATTGTGTATGAATTGGGTTCAGGACCTATCACATTCTATTTGAGATATGATACATATGTTCCTAGTGGCACGAAGCATCCTTCTTACACCGTGGATGACAACATCCAAGAAGAGACTTGGTGGCTTAACTACCCACTGTAGACTAGAGAGTCTTTTTCTTTAAAATACAGCGCAACTCTTTCCCCCGTCCTATGATACCGGAGTTTTCTGCAGGACTTTCCAGAAACGTCATAGAATCCAACACACTCTATTAAGGATCATCACATCATCCTGCCAATCAACTTCACACTAAAATTCATGTGGCAGGGTGAAAATAAAGATCCCCGGTATAGGCTCCTGGAATCAGAAGCAGAAACTGATTCTGGATCCTCAGTACGAAAGAAAGAAAGAAAGAAAGAAAGAAAGAAAGAAAGAAAGAAAGAAAGAAAGAAAGGAAGGAAGGAAGGAAGGAAGGAAGGAA
>NC_034609.1:26344039-26356079 GCF_900095145.1 Mus pahari
TCTGTCTCTCTGTCTCTCTGTCTCTCTGTCTCTCTCTCTCTCTCTCTCTCTCTCTCTCTCTCTCTCTCTCTCTGTGTGTGTGTGTGTATTTGTGTTGCCTTGAGCACACTGGACAAGCGTGATAGCACTGAATGAGTTACACTTCAGCCCCTCATCAAAATGTTTTTAAAAGACAATATTAGCATATTCTAAGTACAGTGTTCCTTTGATTCTTAACAATAAATTTTATCATCTGCTTTGTCTGTACACATCTGCATATGTGTGCCTGCATGGGTATAAGCCTAAATGTGTTCCCTAACACAGTCTGTAGTAAGTCTTCAAAGACATTTTGATTGCATTGTTTTTTCCTTAGCTTGGTTAGAAAATAAAGAATGTATCACAGCCTGATGCTTCTTTGCCTTCCTTGACTTAGATTGAGACATAGGTGTTACAAAGTCTGCTCCAATCTCAGCCTATAAACTTGGTTCCTTGAGTTTATGCTGATGCCATTTGCAAAGTCTAGTCTCTGGAAGGCCTTGAAACCACCATCTTCCTTGTCTGTTGTGTGAATTCTTAACACCCACCCACTTCTTTTCCCTATTTCTGTTTCTTTGTGAGAAATTAATAGATTGATTTCCTGAAAAACTCTTTCTTTGGCTTACAACTCTCATCTCACATGGTGTTATTTATATCAACAGAACTTTTAGGTTACGTTTATCCATATTGTTCTTCTTAAATATATTAATACCTACTCAGAATCAAATTTTTAGAAAATAAGAGGAATATGTGAGAAAACAAACATTTTGTTCCACTGTTTTTTCTTTTACTATTGGTTTTAACAAACAATTGAGATTTTTTTTCTCTCTCTTTCTATTGCACCTGACTAAATACATGTTCTGAGCATTTCCATGTGACAATATTCAGCAGTCTTCAGGAACCCTGCTTCTAATGGTTGTATAATTGCCTGCCAGGATGAACAACAAGCTATAGAACCATTCAACTCTCTACTATTGGGTTATGGATAGTTTTTAAGTTTGCTATTATAAGTAACAATGTAGCAAATGTTTTGTATATTAATCCCTGTCTTCACTTCTGCTCATTCTTTGAGAACAGATGTTAAGAAGAGAAATTGCTGGGTCAAAAGAGGTCGCATTCGAAACTCTGCATACACATTGAAGAATATCTCCCAGAAACAATGCTTTAATTATTGTACCTCCAGCAGTATAATGAAATGTATATTGTAATCACGTTCTCAACGAAGTAATAGAAACAGAAGAAGAAAAAAGAGGACAAGGAGGAGGAGGGAGGAGGAGGAAGAAGAGGAGGAGGGAAGACTTAAAGAATGAATGGAGTGCAGAGCACATAAGGAGTGGAGAGAGAAACGTAGGAAATGTTGGGGAGAAAAGGTAAAGAAGGAAATAATATTCTAATTTAAATGAATGCGATTCAACACGTGAAACAAAGAGGATAAATAACACTGTTCAGATACTCGTTCTTTGATGAGTATCATGACAGGATATTGTATATATGTTTCTGTAGACTGTCTTTAGTATTTTGATATTTCTCTGTAATCGTTAATTCTATGTTTCTTAGATTTGTATAAAAAGCTAATGCTAGGCCCCAGACAAGGCAGTCAGTGCAAGAGCAAACAAATGCTGACCAACGTAAAGTCGGCGGTGTTTGACACTCATGTCTACGTAATAGTGTCCATCCAAATGCTAGCTTACTTGAGCTGCCTATGAAACAGTATGGGCAGCTGTTCACAGCAAAGCTTCCAACAACCCAAAGAATGCATGAGGATTATTATATGTATATTTTTGTCTTGGCCAAACGATAAAGACATCATGCCACACAAAAGCTTTTTCTCTGGTTATATTCTAAAATAAAGCTTTCAAGTAACCCTACAGTACCACATATGGATATGTACTGAAATCAATCTGTGCTGTGAATGTAGGAGGGATTTGTGATTCCAGCAGAGAATACCTTCATGTAAACACCATGCAGAATCTACATCAGGTGCCGGAGTGAAGAGGAGTCTATTAGGATGAATGATTCTCTTCTTTCCAGTGCTGCCCCATCTCCACTTCATGTCAGTCAAGGTACATCCTACACATATTCTAACCCTCATACCTGGGTATAGTTCCACCCAGAGGCGATCTACAACCCAGGAATGAATCACAGAGCCCCTTGCCCTGGATCTTTGGTTGCAGGTTCATCATATGTTAAATTTCTGCCTGGAGTGATGTGAAATCTGATCAAATGTAGAACTCAGCTCAGGACATGACTCCCTAGGTCCCAAACAGGAAGCTGGAAGGTCTGAGTAGAGCAGTAAGCCTCATCGTATAGGAGTAGAAGCAGCCGATTAGACAAGTACCATGGAATATCTGAGTTTGGCTGGGGAGTAAGAAGATCACACCTCAAGCTAATTGCAGAAAACAGATCCCTAGAATATATTCAACCTGGTAGTCAACTATCCTCATCTTTGTCATGTGAATATACTTTTCTCAAATTTGAAGGAAGAGCCAGCTCATCAGTGGAATGGGGACCAGCATCTCCGTCATGCCCTGCCCCCACCCCCCTACCATTGAGTCAGCCATCCCCACACTCATCAGACTCAGCAAGACATTCACCATGGTCAGCAACATAATTTCATTCATCCCCTTCCCTCACTTGGAACTATTGAAAGGTATCAAGGTTGTCTCTCACTGTTCCTTGTATCCATACTACCTAGACTGGAACTCGCCGTGCAAGGTCTCGGAAACAGCCTTGAGTCTGTGGTAAAACAAACCTGGACTCAAAGATAAACCCTGAAAAGGGGGTTTTGGGGTAATTCAAATGAGCCGCACCAGCGTTCTATGTCTTCCTCATGGGTGCTTTCTGAGTTGCTCTTACGCTTTAAGAACTCTTATCTTTTCTATTCAAACCAGCCTTATTATTAAATCTTAGATGAAAGACCACTTGTGCTGACAAAAAGTACTCTGACAAGTGCGTGACAAAGGCAGGGGATAAAACTGGGAAGACAGCATCTTCCACATTATTGCTTTACAAAGGCTCTAAGTGCAGGCATATCTGGTGACTATAGAACAACAAGAAGAATTAACTATGCTCTGTGCTGTTGCAATGTCCCCCCAAATCACATAGTAAATAATCTTAGCAATGACTCAATAAGTACTAAGTGAATGAATGAATATAAATTGAGACTCAGTTCTGTGATCCAATTTTCAGAAAGTTAAGAGGACAAGAGGGACATCTATAACAACTGTTCTTAAGTGGAACTAATTTTTTGTTCCCTCTTAAAAATTTCAGTGTCTAGAGATGTTTTTGATTGTCATAGCTAGGAAGAAATAAATACTGGAATCAAATGGATAGAGACTGGAGCGTTAGTAATTATCTCACAATGAACAACAGGGTAGTCCTCATGGTGTAAAGCTGCCCAAAATTCTGAGTGTGAAAAACCTTGCTCGTATGATAAAGAATAGTAGTTTTTCAATGAGAGAGGTTAATAACAAGGAAACTTATAGTTTAAATTAACTTGCAAATATTTACTTGAATATGAAAATGGGAAATCTGAATTACACCATCGAGAGAAGCACTCAGGGACAGTGGAGGGGGGGAATCACTGCATAAGTAAAAAGAGAAAGCGCTCTTGTACAAATAGAAGGTATCAGAAAGGTGGTCCGGATTGTCTGGCATGATGATAGTGGCTTGAGGATGTTTTACTGGTAGTCAAGAACTGACTCAAGAACTTTCCTTAGTCTATATCTAATAAAAAAAGATAGTTGCTACTCTTTGTTGTCAACTTCGTATGCCTGGAAGGGGGTCTCTCAATGGAAGAGTCACCTCCATCAGATTGGCCTTTGTGAAATGTAGAAACTTTCTTCATTGCTAAATAACATGGGAGGAACCAGCCCATTGTGATTGGTACCATCTCTAGGCATGTAGGTCTGGGATACATAGAAAGGTGGCTAACCATGAGCTGAAAAACAATCCCTGTAATCAACAGTGCTACATGATCTCCACTTCAATTCCAGCCTCCATGGACCTGCCTTGAGCTTCGGTCTTGGCTTCTCTAAATGATGGTCTTTAACCTGTTTCCTTCTCATGTTGCTTTTGGTCATGATGGTGTTTATCACCACAACAGAAGAAGCTTAAAATACTATTACATTAAAAAAAAAAAAAATCACAGTTAAAATTCTACAAAAAAAAAAAAAAANAAAAAAAAAAAAAATCACAGTTAAAATTCTACAAAAAAAAAAAAAAAACAAAAATAAAATTCAAAAAAAAAAAAAAAAAAAAAAGGAAGCTTTCTCCTCTCACTGTGGCTAAAAAGAAAATTAATGAATATATAGATAGAAAATTGCAAATTTATCATTAATGATTTATAAACCTCATCCCTGAAGTCAGGGATCTGGAGCACATTCCATTCCACTTTTACAAATTCAGTTTATCTCCTCTGTAAGTAAGCTAAGTGGCTGTAATCTCTGTACAGGGATGTTGGGGGGAGGGGGTAAACCCACTCCTCTTCCATAGAAGTGCCTATTCTGAGATATTCTCTTTCACTTAGTTTCTGAAGTTCATCCTCTTTTAGACACCACATACACTCCCCATATGGGATGAGGAAAGCCAGCCTGAAAGTATGGCAGTGCAGATCTGTGGTTATAGGTCTTCCAACATTCTTTTACGCTTTGCTGATTACTGGTTCCTTAAAAGCATTTTCCATTTGTTCTCTTGTTTCATGTTCAAAATTGCCATATGAAAGAAAGGCACCATCATGGCTCCTTTTCGGGTATAAAAGGAAAGCTCCTGGATATTCCCTAGCTTTCCTAAAAGCTACAAAACTGGTAAAAATGTCAAAACCAAGATTCAACTCAATTAGCTTTAACTTAGAAACCTGTCATCTAATTTAAGGCCCAACTGGGCTTGTCATGTTATTTTGATGCTGCTTTTAGGAGAACAAGCCATTACCTTCTGAGTAGAGTCATTACCTGTTTTAAAGGCAGAATTTGCTTGTGACATTGACTCTAAAATTTCTTGCAGGGGTATAAAGTCAGGGAGATTCTCTAACAGGAATTGTGGGATGAAAGGAGTTACTGTCTCATCTTTGGCACACATTGATGAGGGAGACAACTTAATAAATGGAGGTTTGCCACTAGCTCTGAAAGCATCAAAAATTATACTTTAGACCAGTGGTTCCAAATAATCCAAAATCTCCTGTTATCTGGAAGGATTTTCTTTTCATGCTGCTACAGACTGTAGTCAGTACTTCCATATGTTAGTTAAGTTTTATACCACTGAGCTGCACTTCCTCTCCTTGAGGTAGCTTAGCTTTCACTAATGATAGCAAGGGTTTATGACTCCAAAAACATCAAAAGATGATTGCCAAAATCCCAAGGGATGTAGGCACCGCTGGTCCAGGAAGCACATTGTCAAACAACCTAGTCTAGGTCAATTTCTACCAGTTCTGTGGAATTAGAATGCCTATACACCTTTGTACTATGACTTGTATATGAGGTATCCCCAAAGGTTCATGGGTAAATGGTGTGGGCACCAATAGATCCGGTTGGAGAAAAACAAAGGAGTCATAAGGTGTCTGCATTGATTGCACAGATTAATTAATTAACAGATTAGACACAGGTCTACTGTGAAGTAGTAGATCCAGAATGCAAAATGGATGACATTTTCTTAGGGATATATGTCACATTGATCATGTTCTTCCTCACTGTATCTCTGCTTCTTGGGTGCCCTGAAGCAATGGCATTTGTCTGATGTTCCTGACTTGCCCAACGTAAGCTGAAATGTCTTTTCATCAAAGGCCTCTTCCACCTGAAAACCATTGTTTCCTCAGATACCTTGTCACAGAGCTGAGATGTTCTGATCAACACTCTGTGTGAATATTCAAGCATCTAAAGAAAGTTATTTACTATGCAATAAAAAAAAAAAAAATACCAGAGGGAAAGCTTTCTATAAATGAGAAGGACCAAGTCCGCCACTTCTGAAGTTAGGAACCTCCATAATCTCCTGAAATCATGATAGGAAAGTAGTTTCTCAAAGACCATTCCCAGGCACTAAAAGTCTAGGTAGGTTACTGTTCTAAGAACTTCCTTTGAAATGTGGTCCATGAACATGACTGAATCAGATGGCCTGCAGGCACCTGTTATTTAAAAAAAAAAAAAAGACACAAAAGACAATAGGACCTTAACACTCACTTGTAGTCTAGAGGTTGAGTACCCAACAATATTATATACTCTTTGCCCACTGCAGAGAGTGAGAATGAGGAAATGGACTAAAATTTTTGTAGAAATTCTAAACCACATATTCTACTTTAGCGAATTTTAAATGAGAAAAAAAAAAAAAAAAAAAGATAGCATTTGAGATGAAAGCAAAGCTAGACCTACACACTCTGTAATCTTTTGATTTAGGAAAGATTTCAGAGTTAGGTGTGAATGGTAAGTGTCCCAGAAGGCAGATACTGGATAATCAGAACTATTAAATTTTGCACTTGACAGAGGTATTGCTTCTTCCAGCAATGGCAGTAATGGAGCCCAAGCATTATCAACATCTTAATCTCATCCTTTTTCTTTCTGAATCCAGAGAATTCAGTCTTATTCTTTTGCTTTCCCTTAGGAATAATGAAGTGTCAGCAATCTGTTAACACTACTCGATTGGGCCCTTCTGGCTTTGGAAAAATGGGGGGGAGAATCATTTACCTGTAGTTGAATCCTTTAAAGGGGGCACGTACATGTAGTCATTTTTAACATAGAAACGATGTCTGTTTATGATACTGAACCTTTGTTAGTTTAAAATAATCATCATCATTAATATGTTGAACATGTAAGGTTTTAAAATACACCAGATTATTAAAACTATTTTAATGAGCATATTTGTATCAGTAGAGACTTAACACTTGTCCCTGGTTTCCAGGCTGGTCTGATCAGTACTATACTAAATTCTATCAATTTTCATTTAAAAAAATATTCAACATGCTAATGTAGAGCTTAAAATATAGAAGCTACATGTATAAATTTTGTTTAGATTTATTGCTTGCCTGTATCTTCTTTATTGGGGATACATTCATTCTTCTCTCTTAACAAAATTATTAATAATAATAATTAAAATGGCAAACTGAAGCTATTACACAAAGCTCAAAAGCCTGAACTCTAAACTGCAGGTTCTTACCCAAGAGGCATATCGCCATGACTTCAATGGGTACTTTTTTCCTCATGTAAACATAATAATATGTCAAGTAGGAGACGATCAAAGTTTCAAACAGACAACTTTAATAGTCCAGGTTGTTGTCTGAGACAGGTGACTTCATTTTAAAGTACGTAGGCCACATTTACTAAATAACTAAACTCAAAGTCACGCTAAAAATATGAGTTTGCTTGCAAAACAACAACAAAAACCTGAAACTTCAAAAGCCAAACAAAACAAAAATGTATGTCTCAACACAGCAAATAATTTGAAGCCATCCCGCGTTTGATAATACCAAACGCCTTTTCAATGTTCTCCCCCACCAATTCCAATAGGCCCTGTGAAAACGTATTCTAAAAGCCATCAAAAAAAAAAAAAAAAAAAAAAAAAATGGGAAAGTGACTAATTATGCAAGAATTACTCTCATGACTTCTCCCATTCTTCTGAGGCATGCTGGGCTTAAAAATAATAATAATAAAGGATTTGTAACTGTTAGCTATCAGCACTTCATGTAACTTTTGATTCCAGTAACAAATAGCATTTCACCACTATGTGTTCATTATGCTCCTAAATTGCCAAGGAAAGAAGCCAATTCTAATGAATTGTAACCATAGTTTCTTCTGGGTATTACATATTAGAAGTGGGTAGCACTTTAAATTATGGTACACAAAACAGCATATAATTAATTCTGAATAAAAGATAATGTATTCTTGCTAAATACGAGTTATTTTAAAAATCTCTTAATGAAGAACTAAGCATATGCTGTGTCGTACTGTGAAAATGTTTAGCATATGCCGTTACAGCCAACATCACACATTCATTATTATATTTATTTTCAATAATAATATATTATTTTAAGTGAACACAGGGGAAAAAAACTTAATCGCTAACGTTCTGAATGTGGAAAATATATGCAAATTACAGGAAACTTTTTGGCTCCCCATAAGTTGTCACTAAATAACTTTTTGATGACATGGTGCGATGGCAATTTGCAATCAAATGAGAAAAATGGAAAAAGACTGTTACTTTTAAATCACAGAACATATGCACAACGAATTTTAAAATTCAGATATGGAGATAAACATTTCTATTCTGAAACCTGACATGTTCTGAGTTTTCATGGGGAAAAAAAAAAAAAAGCAAAGCTTAAACCTAAATCGTGAGCTTCACTTGACTGACAGTGGATTCATCAATGCGTTTGTGACATCTTGTTTCTGTTTCTGAAAGAAAATCTATTTTGAAGGTCCTACACTTGAAATCACAGCTCAGTTGTACCTCCCAGCTGAGCAGACCTGATTCCTCATTCTGTCTTCTTCATCACTAATCATAAGGGAAGATTTGGTTTGTCCAAACTCATTTCTCAGCCTTATTTTTCCACATATATTATCTTGAAGGCACCTCATGTATCTCCAAGCCAGCCATGATACTATGCTTTTTTTGAGGCACTTAGCTCATTGTCACGAAGTGACCAAGTGAAGCTTCTATTCGTTTATGACTATCCTGTCGTTTTAGTTTTTTTTTTTTTTTTTTTTCCCCTAGCCCTGGCAGGGATGCCTACAGAAACACAACAAAACAAGGGTTTCTGTACCCGTGTATGCTTTTGATGCTTGTTTCAGTTTAATTTGGGGATAAAAATGGAGGCAATTTCACAAATGCCTCAGGCTGAAATCTTCTGATTATCTAAGGATCAGCTTCTTCTCTAGTGATCTAGTGACTAAAACATAGAAATAATCTGATGTGAAAAGGAGGTGATTCCAGCCTCTTTCAGGTACTCTAAGTATGGGGTGATTTCAGTTATTTTTTTTACTACATGAGCACTTAAATGAAGCAATGGAGAAACAGAAAAGCATAGAATTTTAAATTAAAATGGAAAATAAACACAGAAAGTAGGCAAATCAGAGCTGCACAATTCTGTTATTTGGTCAGAGTGTTTGTTTTTGTTTTTGTTTTTGTTTTTCACTCTCTAGATTATGTGTTCAGTGTGGAAAGTTGAGTTGGATTGAATAAATATCTCAATGGCATATCCTACACCACTTAGAATTTTATTTAAGCATGTGACCATTTATGTCTTTTATTACACCTAGTGAATGAATGAATAACTCCTCATCACAATATATGTAATTTGCCTAACTGACTGCTTCTGTTGGATATCTACATTTTCTTGTTTTCCTCATCTTTCTTTTAATTTTTTTAGGCCATATGAATAGTTTAGAGACTATTCTATTGATTTGATACAAACTAGGGTAATCTTGGAAGAGGGAACCCTGGCTAAGAAAATACCTTCCTTAGATTGACCTGTATGCAAGTCTGTAGAGCATTTTCTTGATTAATGATTGATGTGGAAGGGGACAGTCCACTGTGGAAAGGGCCAGCCCTCTGCAGGTGGTCTTGGGTTATATAGGAAGTCAGACTAAGTATGGCTTGGAGAGAAAGCCAGTGGGCAGAAATCTGTTTTAATTCCTATATTCAGATTCCTGCTGGGAATGATGGAATAAGACAAAGAAGCCCCCTGTCTTCCCCAAGTTAACTTGGCCTTTACCACAGCAATAAATACCTAGCAAACTAGGACAGGCACTTTGTTTTATTTAAATGTTGTTGCCTACTTATCATCATCACCAGCATCAGCACCACCAGCACCAACATCATCACCATCACCATCAATATTATTCGTGTGTCTGTGTCTAAGGGTGTGCCCCGGATCACATGTGAAAATTAGAGTAAAACATTGTGGAGTTAGATAGTTCTCTCCCACCTTTTGGTAAATTCTTGGAATGAAAATTAGGTGGTCAACTTGCATACTTAGGGTGAAAACATCTGTATCAACTAAACCATCTAACCAGCATATTGCCCACCTTTAAACTTATTTTTGAAGCTATTTATTTATTGTTAATTTCAAAATATCGTGACATGATTTTAGTGAAATACCTGTAGAAATGTTATTATGTCACAATACTATTGGTAGTTTTTATTACCTAGATATTCATCTTTAGCTTTGTTATCTATTATTTTGACAGTTTCATAGTCTAACAATGTCTGGCAGTCACACATTCATTCAGACCACCTTTGTTGCAACAGAGAAAAATTCATTTCTATGTATTTCATTATTTCATTCATAATAGATGCTCAACAAATATTCACTAAATTGATTAACAAATCTTAGAAGCTGTGTATCAAATTCTTGTCTCAGATGTTTGCCTTAACTATAGAAACAAGTTTCTTACTGAAGTTGCTAAGATTTTTTACTATTTACTTTTCTTTCTTTATGCATTGTCATATTCCATAAAGAATATAGGGCAGAGGAATTGCTTGCTGAATCAATTCTGTCTTCAACTGCTGAAATGTTTTACATAGGAAAAAAATATAACCCTAATCTTTAGATACATGTTTAACAGTGTAGATACATGTTTTGCAATGATGCTTCTCCTTGGCAGAAATCTTCCTAGGTTCCCTTAGCTAGAGAGAGCCATTGCATCTTGTCTTCTGCTTCTGGAGTCTACTCTTTTCCTTTGTGACAAGTGTCACAATCTAAGAAATTCCTGTGGTGGCTAATCCCACACCACTTTTCATGTAATCTAGTGGTCACAGCTGGTATCTATACTGACCACTGACACACACCAAGGTCTGTGACATCTCCTCAGAAATAGTAAGTCTTGAAGGTCAAGGTTTCAAAACAGAGGTCATTACCGTAAAATAGGTTTAAGCAGATGTCCCACGGAGGGGGATGACTTGCTAAGGTTTGAATTAAAATGCCCCAACAGAATCCAAATAAGAATTATAATCCCAGATGCCCAGACCAGTGTCCTTCCCAAAGCTGCCAAGTAAGGATTATTGAGCCCAGGAAGAAAGTGACCTCGGCCAAACTGAAAGGAACCTCTGTCCTAGGCTCTAAGTAGCAATATTCCCCCCTCCCCTTATCAAGTATGATAATTTGTGTTGACACTTCATTTTCATAGCAATCTGAAGAAGATGGGGAGCCCATTGCCTCCCACTCATTGTTATTGGGAACCCCTCAGATAATGAAGGAGCCTAGGAACATGACACAGACAACAGCAAGGGTGGAGCAAAAGCTGGGTATGCCTTTACTCTATCTAGGAATATATCTTCTGTGTTCTCTTGCTACTCAGCCCAAACTACGGGTCTTTTCCAAACTCATGCACAGATTCATTAACTGTGACTCTACGCTGGTTATGCAGATTCTCCTGTTTGACTTCAGCAACAGTTCCTAGAGAATAGCTTTTATGCTTTCCACAAAAAGGAAAGAAAATAAGTAAAATAAAAAGAACGTTGTATTCAGGGTATTTATTTGGGAATTCAATGTGCTTTTTTTTTTTGTCAAAAATTCACAGAGCATCCAATATTATTCTTGAAAAGAATATTTTTTGAACAATTCAAGGGAAAAGTTCCACAAATCCGAACCCACCTGGACATGATTAGCTGCTCATTATTTATGTCTGAGCCCCAGAGATGCTTAACTGCAATCCAGACTTATTCCTGTGTGTGCACAAAGGGAAATGCTTTGTCTATAATTACAAGAAAAGATGGGCAACAAGAAGCAGAAAGTCAAGGCTGCTGGTCAATGGCGGATTAGCCAACTCTGCACAGTGTGTGGTTCCCCTGGGCACGCCGACCTCTGCTCCCAATGTCTCCACCTTGACTAGTGGCCAGTGTTTTCTCTCAGGAGAGGAGGCCACAAGACAGTTGTGCTACACCTGTCAGAATGGCTAAGATCAAAAATTCAGGGGACAGCAGATGCTGGCGAGGATGTGGAGAAAGAGGCACACTCCTCCATTGCTGGTGGGATTGCAAGCTGGTACAACCACTCTGGAAATCAGTCTGGCAGTTCCTCAGAAAACTGGACATAGTACTACTG
>NC_034609.1:26356651-26391765 GCF_900095145.1 Mus pahari
ACAACAATATGAACTAATCAGTACCCCCAGAGCTCATATCTCTAGCTGCATATATAGCAGAAGATGGCCTAGTCAGCCATCGTTGGGAAGAGATGCCCCTTGGNCTTGCAAACTTTATATGCCCCATACAGGGGAACGCCAGGGCCAAGAAGTAGGAGTGAGTGGTCAGGGGAGCGGGGGCGGGGAGGGTATAGGGAACATTCGGGATAGCATTTGAAATGTAAATGAAGAAAATGTCTAATAAAATAATTTTTTTAAAAAAAGATAGTTGTGCTAAAGCAACATAAAGATGAAGACCAAAGGGAATGTCCAAGGCAAAAAAACACCAACATATGGTTTCCAAGATGGACATGGACTGCTACACTTGGTCTCTGGTTGAATTAAATAAATACATATGCAGTTTTCTGATAACTCTTGGGTTCTCATTGGTAGTACTGATTTCCTTATAAGGCTCTTTGGGGGGAAGTTCCCTGGAATCAGCTGTTAAGCAAGCCAATGCTCTCCTGAAGGGTAATTCATTTTTACCTGGTGGTAGTTCTCCCGCTACCATTATTTTTCTGGTTGCTTTGGTTATTAGATGTTCCATATCATAAATAAAGGTGTGCTTTCCAGTGGAGGGTTTTCCTTCCATCTTTCAACCTCACTTTTACTTCCTTTCCACTCACACTGGGACTTTTGCAAAATGCCCATTTGTTGAAGTCTCAGCTCATTGCTGCTATTTATGAAAGCTATTTCAATTTCTTTTTAGAGCAGAGAAGACAGTAAATAAAGCGAAAAGTACATAGACCTCCCTGGCTAGACTTTTCACATGGCCAGCTGCTGGAAATCCCAAACCATTTCTCCTGGGAGGCCTGCAGGGATTTAGTAAAAGCCTAGCAGCAATTGGTGCAGAGTCCATCCAAGGACTGGGCACCTGGAAGATAAATTTAGAGCCAAATGACTATGGTTTCAATTATTTAACATTCGGTGAGGTCTTTATATGGCTTCAAACATCTGTATGACTACACATATCAGAACAAAATTTCTACAGGAAGTGCATTGCACTTGAAACTATTAGAACTTGGAAGTTGGAGGCTATGATGGTTTCTGCCTATGCATCTAGGACCTAGCTCTCTGGATATTACATAGTAATACTTTGACAGATAAATAGATGTTTAATCAAATAACTATTTCAGATATGTGTTCTTTCCACTCTATGTATCTATGTCTATATCTGTCTTGCTAACACATTCACTGTCTTAGCAACTCTCAGGCAAACTGTACCAAAATCTATGAAGCATAAGATCCCGCCCTGCTTATTCCTCCATGGCTCTTACTCTAGCCTGTGTCCAGACCTTCCTCATTCTCCCCTCTTCCAGATTTGCCTCCTGGAGGCACAGAGTAACATCACAGTAGGGATCAAGACAGAATTGCAAGTAGCTGGTTAGATACAGTGATGATTTCTCCAGGCCAGAAAAATCAATCTGAGTTGAAGAGAGAAACAATGTGATTTGCATTTCTTCTTTCCTATAGATTTTGATATCCTGATCTCAGCAGGTGAAATAAAATCGGGGTCAGGGGGAAAAAAAAAAAACCACTCAGATGTGCGGAATGGTTAACTGTTTGGTGCTGAGAATTGAACCCAGGATATTCTGTTACGAAAGCACTCTACTCCTGATCTATGCCTCCAATTGGAGGCATAAGCCAGCTTCTTTATTAACTTGCGTAGGTTACTAAACCTAACAATATAATAAAATTTCAAGTTATGTCTTAGAAATAATACCCATTCTCACTCGACCTTAAGTAAAAAAAAAAAAAAAAAAAAAAAAAAAATCACCTTATGTAATTGGTATGGTTCTGATGCCAAGGGTTGAAAGGCAGAATGAGCAGAACCGAGGCTTCCACTGAGACAGTGAGCATCCTCCTGTAGACTACAGCTTCGTGTCAAGCACCCATGGACTCCTTTGTCATGCTGGTCTGCCTCAACTGCAGATTTGGAACCTTCCGACTTATGTAGCGAATCTCCTGCTGGGGTCTGCATTTGCCTACCCAATTCGTAAGTTGAATCACGCCATGTATTGCAGCAGAAGTCTCTTAGGGAGATGATGAGTTGTGAAGATTCTGTCCTCTGACTAGTTTACTTAGAAAAGAAACCTGAGGGACTGTGTGCCCCTCTTCTCTTATGTGAAGCATCATCTTGTGTAACATGGATTCATTGGAAACCAAATCCTCAGGTCCATACTATTGGACTTTCCCATCACAGGAGCTGAGATTATTAAGTTTCTGCTATAAATTACCCTGTCTTAGCATTTTTATTTTATAGCAATATCACATGGGCTTTGAAATACAGTTTTTAATTTATTAGAGCTCTTACGTGTGTGTGTGTGTGTGTGTGTGTGTGTGTGTGTGTGTGTGTGTGTGTNTGTGTGTGTGTGTGTGTGTGTGTGTGTGTGTGTGTGTGTGTGTGTGTGCTTATAAAGGTGGATTTTTCAAATGGAAACATCAGATTTCCAACTGGAGGAAATAAAAAGCAGCTCTCCAGACTTCTGACAGCATACAGGAACATATTTTAACTTCCCTGAATGACAGCTGTTTCTTTACTTGTATCCAAAGGTCAAATTTCAGCTAGTTCAATAACTAGAATTCAATGCTTCCAGCTTGCAATATATTTTTGACAAGCTCTAGGCAAAAAGTAATCCGTGGTGGTCTATTATTATGTTTCAATAAAGACATTATTGAAGGAGACCATGTGAATAATATCTTTATGAAGCTTCTTCTGGTTACAACCTTTTCTCCTGGTTGTTCTACACACACACACACACACACACACACACACACACACATGCCCTCACACACTCACTCTCTTTATGCTATGAGGAAAACATAATCATAAGTTTTCAAATTATTGTTTTGTACTGTAGAAGTAATAATAGAAATATAATGTCTATTCTAATCATTGATGCTCTGGGCTTCATGAGGTCAAGCACTCTTATATTTGTGATCTATTAGCCTCAGACTCATAAAATGTGTGCTGTACATGGCTCTGTGAACAGAAGTTCCCAGGGTTTCTTAATAATGCATCTTCTTGATTAATTCTCATACTCTAGGCAGTGATTCTCAGCACTGTGGATGTTTCCCAAAGAGCTAGACTATTTTGGAGGGAGGGATGTCCTATACAGTATTCATTTAACAGAACCCCTGGCTTCTACCCACTAAATGCAAGCAGTGTCCTCTCCCAAATTTCGAACAACAACAACAACAACAAAAAAATCCAGATTACTGTAAACAACTTCCAGTGGAAATAAAGCAAACAACTGTCATTGCTCTACACGTGCAATAATTTTTGAGCAGTATTTGCTTTTTTGTTGTTCTGAATTTTTAAAATACAATATGCATACAGAAAACCATAACTCCATAACTGATGTATTTATTTTACTAAAAACGCATACCAAGTTATCAGTCCTGTAACAAAAAAAAAAAAAAAACAAAAAAAACCCAAAAAAAACCAGAATGGTATCATCACCCACTCTCCACATGAAAGCTTCTGAATATTTCTTCTCTCAGTCACGACTGAGGACTCTCAAAAAAATTAGACATATGTTTTTTAAAATACAAGATATCCAGGAGATGAATTTGGAAGCTAGTTCCCCATGAGATTTAATCTAGGCAACAGAAGTCTGCAAGAATAATAATCTAATCAAAATAAGAGAGAGGGGGAGAGGGATGGAAGGAGAGAGAGAGAGAGAGAGAGAGAGAGAGAGAGAGAGAGAGAGAGAGAAGAGAAATTCAAAGTCAGCATTGAACAGATTGAACAGAAAATAACCCAGCTATACCCTCTAGAGAAGGAGCTCTAGAAAGTGATTACAAGAGACTAGTAGTTAGGTTAAAGTCCCCAAATTGAATGCCAGCAGCTTTATAAAATGGAGAGCTAACATGATCACAGAGAAAGGAAAGTGTCCTTAAACAGAAAAAGCCTAGATAATGCTAATTTGACCTTAAGAGTCAACTATAAGCTCAAAGTATCCGTGATTTTTTTTTTTTTATAAACTAGTCTGACTCCTGCATTTTGTTATAGCAATGAAAGGCTGCTGAAAGAGCTTGTACAGACTGCCTGCACTTTGGAGGCATTCTGTTTCTTTTTTTGCTGTGATAAAACATTCTAACCAAAATCAACTTCTGGGAAGAAAGGGTTGATTTCAGCTTTGAAATTATATGTGATCATTGGAAGATGCTCAAGTACAAAGTTAAAATAGAATGCATGGGGGAATGCTATTGGCTGGGCTGCCCATAGGCATAGCTTAAATTGTTTAAACAGCCCAGAACACATGCCCAGGAAAGAGTGCCATCCATGGTAGGCTGGGTTCTCCCATATAAATGTAACAATTTAGATACATCCTAGGAGTGCCCAGAGTCTGCTCGTATATAAGAAGTCCTTCAATTAAGACTCACTTCCCAGATGATTTTAGGATGCTTCAAGTTGACAATTCAATATAACTAGTACGTAGGAGAAAAAAGATGAAATCGGTTGTATTCCCTTCTTGTTGAATAACTCAGCTTAATTTCTCAAAATAGTGTAGAGATTACCCTTGCCCATGAACTGGGAAAGAAGAGCCATAAGTCTGGGTAGAGTGACGGCAGGAATGACCAACACTGCCAAGGGTATTTTCGGATACCACAATTAGTGGAGTGTTTAGTAATAAATAGTCTGTAATTACTGCCACCATATTCCGCTCCCTTTTGTCTTTAAGTCTCCTGAATACTGTGATATGAAAGACAACACAGAGGCACCTTATAAGTCTGGTACATAGTCATAAAGATAGTAACAAAATAACAAAATATAAAACCAAAGAAAAGAGAGCGACTGTTGAGTCACCTGGAAAGAATCATTCTCCTCACGTAGAAGTGCTCCTGAGTTAGGACTGTGCCAGTATCTTCTCATTTGTCTGTGTTTATGAAGGGTCAGGGCTCTAACATGTCCCATATCATTCCCTGTGGGGTCTGGAATAGTAGGTATTTATCCCATCGACATTTGTTGAGGGAAATGGTTGTGTGACCAAGGTTCTAGCTCACTAGGACTTAAAACTGTTAGTATAGTCACACATGGTGGAGAAAACTGCAGTTTCAGGATGTATGACTGGACAGCATTGAGGGGCTCTGGTCTATAAATGAAAGCTCAAACTGCTGAAGTCTTATCCTTGGCTCTGTCAGGACTATGTTATGAGACATAATAACTCATGTTTCTCCAAACAATCATTCCTAAATCTACATAAAAATTGAAATGTCCCTCACAGTCATTTTTAGACATTTGACATATTAGTATTCAATACCTTTGACAGAAATTGCAAATTTGTCTTATGACCATACAATTTGTTATGTACTTATCCACATACTTATTCATTCATACTTTCATTCAACCAAGAACTCATTCCAACCATTTCCTTAAAGTTGATACCAAGGGTTTGAGTGCATATGCTAATTCAGACTTCATAGAATGCAAAATATCGAGGCTTAGCACTCAGAAATCTGTATCATAATGAATTCTGCAGAGTGGAAAAAACACAGGGAACATTTGAGGAAGCCAAATATTAATTAGTACATCCATTCATCTGTGTACCCACCCAACAACTTAGAGCATCTGTGTGGTTAGTGAGATTTGTTTTCTGTCCAAACTCTGTTTTCTGTTCAAACTCTGTTCACTGTAAGGCTGAATACATAGCTTATAGCACACAGAAAATGTCCTCAAAGATTAAAAAATGGCAATCTCAATTTTTTTGGAGATTATTGATGGAAAAATCAAAGATAGCTTTTTGCTCACTTTCATAATTCTTAAACAGAAAAGGTATGTGCCAAGACTTCTGTGACTATTGTGTCATTGTTTTGTTGAGTATATATTTGACAAGAAGCAGATATGCATATGTGCATATTATAGTGATGTACAAAGACAGGTATGGGAAGAGAAAGTCCAAAATAATTCTAAGGTTTAAGTCCTATATCCACTCCTGCCTGATGTTGGACCAAGTTTCAACTACTCAATTATAAGAGAAATATACTTCTTTTCTTTTTTCTCTTAGAGCTCTTTTGCTCTACAATTATGCAATCCATTATCACTACAGTCTGCTATGTGCTAAGCATGGGAAAGAGGGTGATGTGATTCTGGCATGGCACTACATTCACAGGGAGGAGGGTGGAGTAGAGCTGAGAGTCATAGACAAAGAAAGCAGCCAGGGGAATAATAAGGACTCTCAGAAGGAAACTGGTAAAATAACACTGGGACAAAGTATTCCATCTACTATAACAAAGAGTAAATTCCATTTACTAGGATTAGTAAAGTGCATAAAATCTGAAAGTTTAGAGTCAAAGATAGTTTTTGCCTGCTTTCATAATGCTAAGTACAAAGAGTATGTCCCAAGACTTCTGCAAATCCTAAAAAACAATAGTCACAGATAATGGACTCAAATGAGGTGTCAAACATGGAATTTTAGCCTGTGCAGTTTCTCTGGGTGGATGATATTGATGTCATTGGAATATGGGACACAGGAAATGATCATATTTAAAGGTTTCTAGCCAGAGCATTATCTAGTGTTAGCATGATTGACAGTACTAGAAATTTAAGAGACATCATTGGAAATGGGGAAATATGAGACGAGAGGATGCCTGAAGAGGAAAAAAAAAAAAAAAAAAAACTAAAGAAAAAGGCAATCAGAAACTCTACTTGAGTAATGGCATAACAGGAAATAGCAGAATAATAGAGAAGACAGGCTCAAAAAAAAGGAGAGAGACTGAGGTTTAAATAAATGTTGCTCAAAAATCCAGTTGTCAAAGCTTGATTGATATTTGGTGTGTGTGTGTGTGTGTGTGTGTGTGTGTGTGTTTGTGTGTGTAATTGTTGATCCTGAAGAGGAGGGACCTACTGTAGGTCCTCAGGTCTTTGAGGACATGCCCTCCAAAAAAAATTAGAGCTGTTCCATTCTTTCCCTCTTCTTTCTTCCTGAATAGACAAGTTAGATTCTCTCACATGATGTGCTTAGCTTGCTGGAGGCTCGAAGTATGGGTTCACCTGATTTGGACTTGACCATGTATATCCTGAGTCAAAAGAAACCTCTGTTTTATAAGCAGCCAGTATCAAGCATTTTTTTTACAATACTTTCAATCAGTCTGACTAACACACTGAAGAAAAGTTTATCATCCCTATTTCTAGGGAAGAAAGAAATGAAAAGACTATTAATTTAAGGAAGTTGTAGCCAAAGGACAGCCAAAGGCATCCCTGACCAGAATGGCATTATCTGTGATGGCTAGGATGGATGGAAAATTGCTATGTTTAATTCCATATAGGAAAAAAATTCCATTCCCTTCCACTTAGAGCTAACATCTCTTATCAAGGGAGTGAATGTGTGTGTGTGTGTGTGTGTGTGTGTGTGTGTGTGTGTGTGTGTGTGTGTAATCTGAACCACTCCCAGAATTCATATATATTATATAAATATATTCAGAGGTAACATCTCTCCTCAAAGCAATCCCTCAAACATGTATGGGATATTTTTCTTCCAGGCATGACTCAAAACTAATATTCATTATTCAAAAGAGCTGTCTTGCAATATTTTTCATTCTAAACATTTATTTACACAAACCTGTTTCTCACCCCTATCCTTGGCCTCTCAATGTCCAAAGAGATGTCCGTTTCTCTCCTAATGTATGAGTGCTAACGTGTAAACCCAATCTCTGCCATAGTAGATGTAAGCAACTAAGAGGAAGGAGAGCATGACCCCGACATGTATGTGTTATGCTGCTGCTGGCACTCATGTCTACCTCTGGGCTTTCTCTTTCAGTAAGTGGGTACCCAAGTCCCAGGACAACTATGGGGGACATAGTCCATGAAAAATGTCTGCCATGATACTAGTATCTCGCCAACCCTTCCTGTTCTCATTTTTTTACTCCTTTTTTTTTTTTTTTTAATTCCTCTTCCACAGCTTCTCCCTTTTCCACTCAGCTCCTGCTATGCCCCAGTAGTAGTGAGGAGACATTGCTGCCTTCCCTTCTGTCTTGTGGTTCATGTAGATGGTGACTCCCATTTGCCAGTGTCAGGCACTTGGTGACACATCCTCCTGCTCTGCTTATCTCACCAATGCTTATCCCAATGGGGTAATTTTTTTTAGTCACTTGTTGTTGTCGTCTGCTGCTTCAAACAAAACATGAGGCCTTAATATTATTTATGCCACTGGGTAAGCATCTTTAGACCTTGGTCAACGTGACATGAAGCGACATGAAGTGGTCAAGTCATGAACACAGGTACACTGACTTGTCCTTTGAAACACATGCTTTGAATTGTTTCCTCTTCAAAGTCATCCACCTGGACTTAAATCAAGAAGCCAGGTGCATGAAAATCTGAGACACCAGTTAACTTCCATGGGGGCTCTGCCTCATCTCCAGGACCAAATAGAAAAGATACGATGTATCTCCATGGATCTATGTCTCAGTTGACAGAACTCTAAACTAAAAAATGGTAGTTATTGACATGATGCATGTGCTACAGTGCTCCCTGCTACCAGTTCACATCTTCCATAGCAATACTCTCCGATCTTCACAAGAATCTGATTTCCTAGACAAATTTAACTTTGGAAGTAGCTAGGTGTATTGGGTTATTTCATCCTCCTGCTTCGTAGATAGTGATGAAAATTGAGAGGGATTCATTTTGGCCACAAACACACACGAAGGAAAAATAAACTACATTACATGAGAAGTGAATAAGAGCATGTTTTCAATTTATCACTCTTCTGTAGTAACGGAGTTGTTAGGATACTGTTAGTATTCTTGCTTCACTACATTAATGGTTTTCTTCATCAGTGTTCCTGGATGGTCATAGTAGCATAGTTGTAATTCTGAGTAGAGAAACAAAGTATGGAAGCATAAATTCAAGTTCTGAATCTTTCTCACTTATAAAAATGATGAGCACACTAGAAAAGCTTATTTAAGAATTCTAAGGCTATTTTATCTGAAAGATATGGGTGGCTATATAGGGATGCTTTGACTCTGCAATAAGGCAACATGACAAGGTGCTCAACAGAGCATCTCTTACCCCAGTAGCATTTTTAGAATGATAAATAAATCATTCCTCTTTGAAAGACCTGAGTTCTGCACCCATTTACACGGCTTCTACCAAATGCATGTAGCTATAGGCCATTTAAAATGTGTATAGTGCAAACTGAAATGACTTATAAATTCCAAGCACATGCCTGATGTCTGAGATGCAGCAGAGAAATAATCGTGTGGTTAACATTAAATACATGATTTATCTTTTGTTTTGTGCTGTGTTGTGATAAAATGCTGTACAAATTAACATCATTATTTATCTTTCACGTTTAAAAATCTGGTAGCTGGAAAATTTTAAATTATGTGATTACTGTGAATGCTAAAGTTGTTAATATAGTCGAATATAATGCAAGCATTATAGTTCTGTTTGCGGCACTGGGTTGAAGATTTCTCTGGAAATTTCAATTGCAATCATATAAAAGCTCAAAAACAAAGGATTTCGTGGAGGAAATTGAGTTCTTAACATCTTCAGCATTATGCAAATGTGATTCATGCCGAGAAGAGAGCATTATAAATGCCAATGTCTTTCGGAAGTAAAGCATGAAAGGGGTCACAGGTGACAAGAAGCTTCTCCTAAATCCAAGTGACAGTGTGGTGTGAGAGCTCAGTGACCTCCAGTGAGGCTCGGGAGAGGAGAAAAACATGCTGCAGTACTTGAACTTAATACTAATTCCACAGTGCCACTCACTAACCACACTACTCAGCCTAGAGACAGAAATCATTTGTATCTCCACTTCCCCTTAGAACAAAACATACTAACTATACTTACACAGAGATACAGATGCCATTTGTCAAGTACTATTGGACTCCGAAATGCTTCCAAAGGCTCAGATGTCGCAGCTCTGATGCTTAATGCATCAATATTTTGAGAAGGAGCTTTGGGGATATGAGTGACTCATGAGGCCTCGGATTTTATCAGTGGCATACCCCATTCATTGTTTGCTAATTAGATGGGCTATCAACAGGGGATGGAAACATAGAGGTTGGGATCTAGCTGGAGGAAGTGATTCCCAGGAGTCTATACCTTAACCCCTCAACCTTCTTATGCAGTCTCTATGCTTCCCAGACACTGTGAGATGAAGAGTTCTGCTCACCACGTGCTAATGAGCTTGTTGTGTCTCATCACCATCCTGGTAACTATGTGACTACAAACTGAAACCTTCAAAACCATGGGCCATAGAAACCCCTCTCTGTAACATGCATCCCTCGGATACTTTGGCATAACTAGCGAAAGCCAACACAAGTATTCACCGAACACTTGCTATGTGCAGCCTTCACTCTAATTGTATAGAAAACTGTCCAACAGCTGCAGCCTGCACCGAACTCACATATAAGATTATAATGCGGGAACTGAATACCATTCATTTAAACCCCTTTGTCACTTGAACCTTTGATCAATTCTATATACACAGATGAGACTCTCGTGCTGTAACAAAAAACAGAATGAGCTGATAAAACATAAAACCAAGATCAAAGAAGAATGTGTATTTGTGTTACTGTTATTGCCACAATGGGCTATAGACTTTAAACAATTCTGCCCTATAAGCCCAAAAGAAAAGCCTCAAAATATAGAGAGAGACAGAAATCAATGTTGTAAACTCTGATATCTTAATAGCAACATAGATAGGGATCAGTAAATCAGAGAACAGATATTTACAAGTTAACACATAAATAACTCTTTCTTTGCCTTGGTTCCTGGACGTTAACTATAGTGTCTTGTGTCTTTCCAGGTCTCCCTTCCAAACTCCTTTAGATTTCCCATTACAGCACAATAATCCAGGCACACTATTTATTTATTTATTTTTTAAAGCACAGTACAAGGGCCCTAAGAATTCTGTGATTTTGTAAAGGTTGGTGGGTTTTATTTTGTTTGCTCTTCCAAGGAGCCAAGGAGGCACTGGGGATTAAGAGATAGAGATAAATACACATGGAGATTTAAGGAAATCTCTCAGCTGAGATGAGCCCACAGCCAGAAAGAGTTCCTAAGAGTGTCATAGAGGACATAATGGGGGCTAGCAGACTAGAAGATCTCCATCTGTACACCCTACAACCCAAAAGACCCTCGCGGGGCAACAGTCAGTTCTCCTTAGCAACCCACACTGGCACCTCTGGTGACATAATTATTACCGCAAATGACTTTTTTGTTCAATTTGATGTGGAAATGACAGTTAAACTAGCACATTTCCTCATACTTGAGGTCATGTGAATGTTATCCTCAGTACTCCTGGGTACGAAAGCCACCTGAGCCTTGAGAGCAGGGGTAGAAATATAGGTGACTCCACTGTCCCCCCAAATTGCTAGGCTCTGAATCCACATCAACAGGAGAAAGTTCACACCACAGGGTGCAATCAGTGCCAGCTCCTCAAAAGGAAACCATCTTCTGGAGGAAAAAAAAACAAAACAAAACTAACGTGGGTTAAATGATTTCCTGTGCAAATGTAAAATCAGGAAGACGAATACCTGGATAGTTTGTGTATTCTCAACAGCAAGCAAACATGAGCATTTCTCCAAGACTAATACTATTCCGATGTATTTAATCAGTTCCCACTCTTACTCACGAAGCTTCAGTGTTCCTTGTTTCAAAAACTACTCACTTACTCAAGCTTGGTGACACATTTTGGAGACATCAGGCAGGGCTAAAAATTAAATCCTTGAATGCCCAATGGTCCGCCATTCATTTAGCTTTTTATTTTATTTTGTTGTGTTTTTATCAAAATAAAAATATGATGCCAGCAAGCTAGATTAGGAAAAGAATGTGTGGTCAAGCAGAGCATAAGAACATCTGTCACTGTGTACATTTTAAGCAGAACTTAGCTGTTCTTTTCCATATTTCCCACATAGTTTGCAATCTAGTCTTCTACGGAGGAAATGTGAATCCAGGCAAGGTATGTTACTTATTGGACACAGTGAGTTAGTTGAAACTAAAGGGCTTGGTAAAGAGATATATCCAGTGGTATACAAATAGAACAGACCAAGAAATATAAGATTATGGTCGATCAAAGCACAAAGCATAAACATCTGGTGCCCTTCCTTGATTTGTACAAATCTCTGCCATGTGTTTGCAATTACATTAGTTTTGAAGTGTTTTCTTGGAATGTCAGTTTCAGTTCTGATGCCTCTTAATGTACTCCTGAAATCCAATTTAGATTATTTGAGTACATTAATGAGTATGTCTCTATAAAAATTTAGCACAACTCCTAAAATGTGACTTTCTTCTCTATCATTCAGATGGATCCCATCACAAGTAGATAGCAACCACTGATGGATCAAAATTAAGTGCACATGTCTTCCTTCAACAACGCTTACAGCGCACTGTAAACTCTGAGTATGAAATGCGTACTGTGATGTGACACTCTTGGTGGCATCCTCCTTTCATTACAAGAGGGCTGGACAGAAGCCCAAACTTCAGGAGAGAATATGAATCTTGAAAATACAACTTCTTACTGTCTAACACTTCTCTTTAAAATATTTAAGTTGTGTGAACACATCACAGAAAACATAACACTCTGTGCCATCTTTAAATCACCCTGGGTTGGGGATTTGTGCCAAGAACACATCAATCCTGGATGGAAGTGGGAATATCACAGGAAAAGTTTTTTCAGATCCTTTCAGTCCTGAATTCAAATCCTCTAAAACCGTCTGCATGCCACTTCAGGCTCTTCTTACAAGACGATCAAGAAAATAAATGAAATAAGTTATAGAAGGTCTGGTTCCAGGCACCGAGTCAAGAACTTCGTAAGGATCCATGAATGATCAGTGGTAAGTTTCACGAAATCACCCAGTAGAGACACCTTAAATCTGTTGGCTGTAACAAATTTGTACAAAACACAGAAACTCTGTGCTCAAATTTGTCTCTCTCCACTTTCCAACTACATAACATTATGAAAAATATCTTGGCCATCCTTCATCTTACTTTCCACCTTTTATAGATGGAGATAATTACAATTTCCACCTCATTGAGGTTGTACTAAAGATGGATAGAGGTAATTCGTGGAAAGTGCTGAGTTCGTTTTAGCTATTACAATAATGCCTCAGTCAATATGGAGCATCTATGCCATGCTTCTCCTCATGCAGACTTTATCCCTTAGAGTTTTGCTTCTTCCTATTATTTTTTGCCTTGCCTATTCTGGTACTGAAATTACTTAACAAAAACACTTGACACTCCCCTGTTTAATATCTAAAACAAAACAAAAAAACCAAAACAAAACAAAAAACTTCCCAGGATTCAAGGAATAATGCCAAAGCCTTGAAGTTGATATTCACGTGTCGCTTTTATAGAGGGTTCTAAGCTTGGGCGCCATTATTACAAGGGGCATCTACTCTGTTCAGACAAACAACATCTGTGCATTCACATCCTGCTACTTTGCTTTGAGTGTCCCCTGCTCTAGAATCCTAAGATGTGAGGTTCAGCAAGCACTAGGACAAGTGATTTCTGAATAAAGATTTGAGAGCCAGACTATTTTAGAGCTGGACAGTCCCCAAAATACCACTTTACAGATGAGAAAACTGAGGTCAATTGGCTTTCCATGGTCTCAGAGCTATTTATCAGCAAAGCCTTTACTGCACTGCTGGTCTGTCCCCAGGGAAAGAGCCTTAGGGCAGCCTATTAGGAAAAATATTTGTCAGCAATTGGCCACAAACTTGCTGACAAATGATCTTTGTCCATTTGTGAGAAATGGGACAGGAGGTATACACCTAGTAAGAAAAGAACAGAAGGCTTGTTTTGCTGTATCCCTTATACCTCAGGCTTGTAATGCAGGGAATTATGGGAGGAGAGAAGTGATGGAGAGAGAGAGAGAGAGAGAGAGAGAGAGAGAGAGAGAGAGAGAGAGCTTTTGAAATGCTTCCTTGTGATCTCATCTACCGTTTACTTCAAACACATGGTATCTCTGGCTGGATTTGGTCCTGACTAATGCTCCCAAGTATGCTGGTGAGATTTACTGAAGTTAGAGAATTTTTGAGATGTTCATAGTCAAAATGACAACGAATAATCCAAAGAATCAACAATACATTACTTTGAAGGGAAGTGTGCCTGGCTCTAAGAGCGAAACTGTGATTTTTATCTAAGATAATAATTCTTAGAGTGACATTTCATTTATATAGTGCTGTTTAGCTCTCTAAAAATGATAGTGAAAATGAAAACTATGACTTCTAGCACAGCTGTGTCTATGTACTATATATATATATATATATATATATATATATATATATATATGAGAGAGTGAGGTGGTATAAAACAAACATCTGTTTACTCTTCATGAATTTTAGAGGGAAATGTTGGGAGTTAGAATAGTCACAAATGGGCAAACATTCTGGAATAGTATGTAAAAGATCCTCGAAGGCATTTGTTCTGTGTGCGTACCATTCATACCCACCCAGTTCCATGAACTGGAAACTGTCAGCTACTTAGGGCCAAAATAGAGGCTGTCATACTGCTAAGAGATACGCAGACTGCTCTGGACAGAAGCTGAGATGTGATTCGAGTTATTTCTCCATCTTGAGGACAGTCTGCTTTCATAGGCTCATCAATGCCACAGGATCCCTATCTGTTCTAGAATTTAGGATTTTTGCAATGACTTACAAGGCTCAAATCTACGGATCATTTTATCCAGATAATTTCCGTGTCCTTTGCAAAACACACTTCGCCATACAAAGGTCAGTTTGTTATACTGCCTCTTCTAGGGAAAATGTGGAAAGAAAACCTTTTCCACTGAGCTATATGAAGAAGCTCTGCTGAAGCCCTAACATTTGAAGCTGCATATATAACACGGATGCTCAACCTAAGTCAAACTAATGTTTAAGGAAATTTCTTTGCTTTCTATTCTATACCCAGCACTCTATCCACCCTTCCAGCAGGATACAAAAGCCAAAACCCTCACCTAAATATTTCAGTGAGCTCATTCCTCATAGAGCCTTCCAAAAAAGGGGGGGGGAAATGAAGCATTTGGGGTTGGGTAGTTGAAAGCAATGAAAACAAACTCACAAATTCTAGGTGGTTCAGTTCTAGCAGGAACACTAGAAAACAGGTTCTGGAAACCACCAGTAATTGCAGGCGAGTGGAGAATTAGAGTTATGGACCAGACCCTGCCATAAAAATCAGGGGATACAGGCACCACAGCTATCCTTTCCATAAATGAAAGGCCACTACTACATAGGCATGACCTTTGCTGCATCACTATCTTTATGATGGAAGTGGTCCTTCATCAACAATATCAATAGCTGTCCTGTCATCTCTAAAACCCCCTGTCTGCCCTCTTCTCCATCTCTCCCTCTTCTTTTCTCAATCTTGATTTCTCTGTTTTTGTACACACAATATATATTGAATACAAAGAAGTTGGGGCTGAGTTGTTGCTCTGGCTACCACAGAAACTAGTAAAAAGTACTTTCTGGTCATTTAAGACTGCAAGTAGAAAGAAGTTTCTTTTTATAGGAACTTTTGTTACAGGAGCTTATTCTCCTAACACTGAGAAGTGATTCTGTGACCAAGTAGAAGATCAAGCCAACAAAGCTATAAATGTGCACCATGAGGAATGAGTTACAGACAGAAGGTGTTCTTCTGGCATACTGGGTCACTCAGTTTGAAGTCTTGTATAATTTAATATGACTCTAGCCCTGTTTGCAACTAGGTATCTCTGGGTTTATTTTCCTTTAGTCTGATTTTTGTCAAAAGACGTTGTTAGAACAACCTAAAATATGAGATTAACAGTGATGACAGGGATGTTATATTCCAACAGAATTAAGTTTAAAAATATTTGGTTTACCAATTAAATGGTACCTGTAACTATGGAATGCAAAGGGGATTGTAATAATATATTGCCATGGTATGAACTGCATAAAGAATTTGTATTGTTACTACAACTTTGTATCAGAACCACCTTATAAGGTAGATCACTACATGGTAGACAAATGGAAATGCAAAATAATAATAATAATAATAATAATTTAAAGAAAAGAATGAGAGCAAATAAAAGAAAAAGAGGAAGAAAAGGAAAAAAAAAAGAGAAAGAAAACAGACTTTCACAAGTGACAGATACCAGGGCCGGGATTTGAAGTAAGGCAGCCTGGTTTTAGGGCTTATAGTACTGAGAAGGTGCCTTATCATGCCTTCCATGTACATGGACAGGTGGGGAAATGTGTCTCCACGGCAGTACATAAGGAAAAACAAATAAACAAATAAACTGTGGCGGGTAAGTCCTTTGGGTGATGTGTCTGGCAATAAAAGCTAATGTAATGTAGCCTCAGGCTGCAATAAAAGAAGTGTATAGAAGAGAGGTGAGAATCTACAGTCTAGCTGCCTGTATTTCAGTCTACAATCCTTTCCTGTGAAGAGGTTTGGAGGGAAAAAAATGAGTGGGCTGTGTAATCTGGACATGTGGCGATTGGAAGAAGCCACCCTGGAAGAAAAATAACAGACAGTCACAGCGTGGAGGATGAATTACTTCTATCCTACGCACCATCAAATTCAAAGAACCTGGCCTTCAAAGAGTCTAGATGTGGCTTGGCCTGAGGAAGTATTTCTAGCAGTGGCATATGGCAATGTGCCAATGGTATTCTTTCAGGCACAATAAGGTGCACATCAGGAATGGTGTCACAGCATCTCTAGGGTGTGATAGGAAAAACAGGACCACTTACTGGCACAGTGCTTTAGTCTAGATAACCTCTAGGGTTCCTACCTAATATGCAGGCGTTTAATTACATCATACCTTCTGAACATTGTCTTTGCTCATTGAGCTGTGTCTTGTCCTTTCTTCAGCCCAATGTGCTCATGTCTCCTTCTTTTTCCGTCACTGACTACTACAACCTCAAGCTTTGTAGAGGAGTCTGAGCACTTTCTGCAGTTTGGGCAATATCAACTCACTGAGAAAATGTTCTTGTGAGTTTTTTTTTTTTTTTTCAACCACTGTATGTTCAACTCACAGTCTTCGATGACAAAGTCATTCATATAGCAACAGCTCTTTACAGATGGCCCCCCGTGACACTTGCAGTAAATACATTATGGTCACTACTACAGCCTGGATTTTGACTGCCTCTATTGACCCAACACACACACATACACCTCACACAGGTGTGTGTATGTGTGTGTTACTTTCCCTAATATAGGGCTTTGGAAAAAATAAAGGAAATTCCAATAGGTGAGGCCCTAATGGGAGGTCTTCATATCACTGGCAGTGTAAGCTTGGTGGGACAGTATGGGCCAGATCTCTTTTGCCCTCTTCTTTTTGTTTCCAGATAATGAAATAAGATGCCCCCCCCTGCACCCCATGATACACTCTCACTACCATAGGCTGCTCGCCATAAGCCATACTGAAAGAACCAATCCATCATAGCTTTATTAAAACCGTGAGTCCAAATCCATTTCCTCCTTATAAACAAGTCACCATTAGTACAATATGTTAGTGATAGGAAGCTGAGCGGCACAAGTAACATTCTGTGTATCCTCAACAGAACCACGGAAATGAAGCAGCCTGGGAAAAATCACTACACAGCAGGAAAGAGCTCAAGGCTAAGACCAAAAAAAGCCGAGACCGATTACAAAATACTATCAAATGGCATATCAAATTGATGACAGACTCCCATGTAAGAGTCATGTAAAGTCTTACAGCTTAGCTGGCCAAGGATTTGACAGGCTGTATGTATCTTTACACAGCCTTGAGTTAAATAATGTTTAAAAAAAAAAATACCAGATCTAGATTTAATAAATGTACCAAATACTAGTACATCTATTAAAATTATTTTTAAATTAAATACACACCATGCCATACACACACACACACACACACACACACATCTGCATGCATGTATGCTTGTCTAAATGCACTTGACTTTTGCTTGTAGAGAGTGAAAAGAGATTGTGTGAAGAGAAAAGGCAACTCCCTTCACTGTCAGTAGGGGTACTACTATCTGCTCTGGAATTTCTATGTGATTTTGGATTTTGCTTCAGCACCTCATCTCTCTAGGAAGACTGACTGGAATAGTGGATGCTTTGTGTAATGGCTGCATACATCTGACTCCTGAGGGTTCTATTTGATAAACCCAAGTCCTCAGCCTTCACTACAAGAGAGACTCCACCTCCTCAGCCACAGTGGTCATCGTACCAGCAGGCAGCAGCATCTGGCATCCCTTTTGTCAAATTTCAGGAGCGAGGTGGTGGAAGCAGATGAAAAAAAAAATGACCATGATGGAAAATCTGCAAGCCCTATCTCATCAGTTTGGTTACACACTGAATGACAAGAACATCCCAACAGGGTGGCCAAGCTTTAGTGTCCGGTGCCAGGACAGGAATCTAAGTTTGGTTTGTTATCTGCTCCAGAACACCAGAAATGAATGTTTTCACTTCTTGTGAGATGATGATCATGACCTTTCGGTGGTGCGTTTATGGCTAGGAAGTCTGAGAGGGCATGGAAACCCTTTCAGCACAGGACCGGTAGCACTGGCTTAGTGAACAATAAAGTCTGGAGATCAATCGTGATGGAAACCCAGTTTCTAATATCTGGTAAGGCTGTCAGGAAGAATGAGAGTATGCTGAGAAACAAAATGAAAGAAGTTACACAAGGTGGTACTTCAGCTTCTCCTTCAGTAGACAGAGCATTTTTTTTTAAACTTATTTACTTTACATCTCACTCACTGACACCCCCCCCGTCCTGGTCACCCCCTCCCACAACCCTTCCCCTACTCCCTCCCTATCTCCTCTGAGCTGGTGGGGTCCTCCCTGAGCAGCCTGCTACCCTGGCACATCAAGTCTCTGTGAGGCTAGGGGCATCCACTCCAACTGGGGCCAGACGAGGCAGCCCAGGTGCCCAGGTAGAAGGATATAGACAGCGTTGTCAAGAACGATGCTGACGAATCACCTACTGCTTTCTGGTTTCCCGGAGAGGTGGCTAACGGGCTGCTGCTATCCATGAGACATCTAGGATGCTTGTAGGATCATTGGCAAGAAGAAACCCTGCTGAGCAGAGGTAAACTAGAAGCTCCCTTTTATGGAGAAGATGTGGGACTGCTTAGGGTACCATGGTCCCATGATTAACTCATGTCTTCTGTCAGACATTTTGCCCATGATTAGTAGGAAGGTCCAAATATTTGACACACATACCAAGTAGCCGGAAACTGTGGAACACTGGGACTTGTAGATTTGCAAACTTAGCCACGAGTGTCTTTAAGTTTCCCGGAGGGCTCTCTATCTCTGTCTTTGTTAAACGGTTACTAATCCCTGCTCCCGTAGAGGCTATATAGGATTATAGAGGGATGGGGTCAGCACATGGCACATAGTGGGATCTCAAAAAAAAAAAAAAAAAAAAAAAAAAAAAAGTCCTTCTCTGTTAATCCCCATTACCAGGTGAATACAGCAGATAGGATATTCTTGTGCATTGGCAGGAAAGAGCTGGCTAGAACACTGGCCTGTGGCAAAGTACAGCCTGCCTAAGATATAGGGTATAAAAATGGTTGGGAAACCAGTAAGGGATGTGAAGAGTGTGAGCCCTCTGGATCTCTTTAACTGAAGTCAAGTCACTGTATTCTTTTCTGGGTCCATAAAAGACAGACATCACCAGGTGGGGTACAAACTCCTTCAGTTGCTGTCTGTTCAGGAGTTACAATTGTCACCGGGCAATCCCTCTGAAATCCCAAACTACATTTACCTGAGGGAAAAAAACAAAACAAAACAAAACAAAACAAAAACAGGAACAGTCTTGAAATTGAGACGATTTATCAAGAGACTAATTATCTTTTAAGCTAGTCTGGAATAGTAATGAGTCGTTTTTTACGCGAAAGCAGACCCCTGATGGATATCAGCATATCATGTGCTCAGGCAGCTTTCCCAGGAAGACGTTACCGCAGGGTAAACGTCCCACAGCAACCCATATGTGAACCGAGCAGCGGGAATCAGGCTTGCTTGCGAAGGTATAAAGGAGGCTTGGGTCCTTTAAAGGCAGTAACTATCTCTAAAATCTCCACCGCCTCCTGAATATTCTAAACAGAAGAAGGATGGCTCACTTAAACCCACGAAATCATTCAAAACAGGCAGGCGCTAACGAACACTCCATCACTTACTGAGAGATGCCCCAATCTAGAGCAAAGATTTACATCTAATCATTGAAAGTAGGAGCTGCTGGCTGTCATCGTCAGTCTAGAAAAACCAAATCCCAGTTCGGTGTGCTGGGGGGGAGGGCTGTGTGTATGCACACAGGCACATGTGTGAGCACAAGCCCAAGGACACGTGTGTGCATGCCGGAGGAGGCCACAGACGACTTTCGACCCCCCTCAGGTGTCATCTACCTTGTCTTGTGAGACAGGGTCCCGCGTTGAACCTGAAGCTCACTCATAAGCCAGCCTGGCTGACCAGTGAGCCCCAGGTATATTTGTCCTCCTGGAGCTAGGATTACACGTGCATGTCACTGGCATTTCTAGGGATTGAACTCAGGTCTTTTTGTTCAGCAAATCCCTTGATTGACTGAAGTGTCTCCTCAGCCCCGGGGTCTACTTCTGCAGTCAGTAGCCTCAGTATTTATTGGGGTTCAGTAGTCACAGGGCAACATGGTCTTTCCTTTCAAGCAATCTCAAGACACAGTTATGACTATGAGGTCTGTGTTTGCAGAAAAGGCATCTGAGTCTTCACCGGCTATCCATCAACAAAGAAACTTGAAATGCAGGCTACTTAAAGTTCTGAAAAGGTGTGGCTGGGACCAGGATCAGCTCAGTGGTGTGTTCTCTGTGAAGGGCATGTATGGAGATTAAGAAACATCCCTGAGTAATCAAAATCAATAATACTTAAGGCTACATTTTAAAGTCAAAATTACTGGAGAAGGACCTAGAGAGATGATACAGTGGGCAACAGCACTTGCGGCCCTTATAGAAAACCTGGGCTCAGTTTCCAGCCCTGACATGGCAGCTCACAGCTCTCTTTAACTCCAGTTCCAGATGATCTCTTGCCTTCTTTCGGTCTCCATGAATGCCAGGCAAACATATGGTATACACACACAGAGAGAACACATATATAGACACACAATAAATGAATATTTTTAAAGAGCAATGGAAAAAAAAATCCATGATGAATAAAAGACAAAGCTTTAAATAAGGGCATGTTTAACCTTGCAAATGCAAGACTAAGCTCACCTTCCCTGTCCTCATTGTGACCATGATGCGGAGCAAGGCTACCGCCATGTTTAAATAACTGGGTCAAGCTTCAACAGCGATAAAAAACCGCCCCAACACTTTCAGAACGTGCTCACGGGCAAAACGTTCCCAAAGACCACAGTGAGTGCCCACAGTTTAATCATCAGAGCCAGTCTCACCAAGCTTATTCATAGATAGAAGTAGAATCTAACATGGAGAGCCAGGGCCTCTCCTCAAATTCTCCATTCACTGGCGGAACCTGAAGAGAACTGGAAACAGATCTCTAGGTGCCTGAAATTAAGAGCAGGGAGGAGCCACCTGACCACTGAGCTTGCTCTCACAATTAGGTCACCGTTATATGGAGGGTGACACTGGGCCTGAAGTCATTCCTTATTAAAAACAACAACAACAACAAAAAATAAAAACTGAACAGTGAGAGGTGAGTTTAATGTGGAAAAGTCACCCCAGTGGGATGGACCAGAGGAGGAAGTAAAGGCTTCTCCTTGTCTGCCACAGCATAGAGAATATGATAAGAAAGCAGTGTTCATTCACAAATACTTTCCAAGAAGACACACAGTCGTGCCTTGCCTTGCTCCCTGGCAGGAGAGCTGTTTACAGAAATGTCCAGGCTCGGCCCCCAAAATGTTCTATCTGGGGACTTTGGAAGATCCGAGAAAAATAAGAGGAAGCACTTTAGAGATAGTTGATAACCTGTGCCATTTTTCTCTCATGCTCTCTTTGATTTCTTTCCCTTATCCATCTCTTCACCCTCAGAGTCCTTTAGCATCCTAAGGTACCAAACTCTCTGCCTGAGTTGAAACTTTCAACTGACTGCTAGGTTATGGAACAACAGTTTCTATCGGGAAGTATCCCATATCTCTACAAATGTCCTCCAACCAAACCAAATGACAATGAAAATCGGTCTACAGTTCCAATGTGCACTATCCGAGAGGCCAGAAAATGTAAAATTGCCGTTTCTTTAGAAGTTAAATCAACTGTCTGCTGGTGAGTGAGCACCTGTTTACAAAACACTCCATCTTACTTTCCACTAAGTGACTTCATAGTCCCTCCCATAATCCACTTGCATTGATTCCATCTTCGTCAAACGTTCACAAATTCCAACACAGCTCAGAGCTGCTAAGAATTCTACTGCTGAACTACCAGGGAAGCAACTCTATTCAGTTAAAAAAAAAAAACCAAACCAAACCAAAACAAAACAAACAAACAAAAAAACAAAAAACAAAAAAAAAA
This sequence comes from Mus pahari, assembly GCF_900095145.1. Taxonomy (NCBI): domain Eukaryota; kingdom Metazoa; phylum Chordata; class Mammalia; order Rodentia; family Muridae; genus Mus; species Mus pahari. The sequence goes on from NC_034609.1 coordinate 26,379,074, forward strand.
CCAACAGAACTATTCACTTAAAGCTGTACTTAATTTTAATAGAGTTTTCCTCTTAATTATAATATAGCATCAGTTCATTCAGTTCTTCTGAACTGTAGCAATGACACCACCAAACAGTAACAAATATGTTCCTACAGCCCCAAATATGCAATTTAATCATAAACTATCCTTTTCATATCACTGAAGAAAGAGAGAGAGAGAGAGAGAGAGAGAGAGAGAGAGAGAGAGAGAGAGAGCGAGCCCTTAATGATTCTCTGGTTGAGGACTAAACTTGCATTCTATGATAAAGTTAGATTTTATACAGCAATATCAGGAATGATTTAAGAGTAATCGTAAAGCATTCACTCCTATATTAAAACTGCATGCTCCAAACTGTTTACCAAAAACTAAACTGCAGTTATTTTATGTATTTGTTTGTTTGTTTGTTTGTTTAGCAAATTGCAAGTGCCTTGCAGATGTCTTTAAAACCTCTTGAAAGAAAAGGTAATATTATTAAAGACACATCAGGACTACTCCCTCCCCCACTTCTAATTCATTCCGTGCTCCTCCCCAAATCAAAATGTTCTTCCTACCACAAACAAACAAACAAAAACACTATCACCTATTCACCCATCCATCCATCCATCCATCCGTCCCATCCATCCATACATCTGCACTTCTGGCACAGAGCTGCCTCGGTGAGAGCTAACCTTAGTTTATCATCTGCTCAACCCCAAATCCCCAGGCTTTGTCTTAGACAATGTCAAGTCACAAAAACTCCCAACTTTCTAGCAAAGTCCAAAGAAGGAAGAAAAGACTGCCGGTAACAAATCCTCCCACTCGGAAGACGCTCGTGCACACAATCTACCGGAGCAGAGCCTGAGCTGCAGAGAAGGGGGGAATCTGGCCTTTCTGCAGAGGTGCAGACAAGACTAGAAACAAAACTGCTTTTCACGATGCCCTCAAAAAAGCAGAGGGGGCTCCATGTCGAAAGTTGGAGAAGGTCACCATTGCCCTCTAGTGGCCGAAAGTGCAATCCTCCGCAGAGGAGTCCGTTTCCACAGATGCACAAGTCTCTCAAAGTCAGTGCAAATGTAAAGCAGAAAGATGTTCAGTTATCTAGATGATCACCACAGTCATTCTGATGGACTGGTGAACTCAGACGAGGAAATTGAAGTGTTTCCAACTTTCTCCTGTTTTTTTCTTTTCTTCCTCCTACAAACCTGTGGATTTTGTTCCTTGTTTTTTTTGTTTTTTTTTTTTTTCCATTAAAAATTAACTTACGACTTTAGATAGGCTAGATATCTTTATATATTTCTGGAGCACTAACTCTGAAGTGGAAACACTGACGTCTTCAAACTATAAATAAAGAATGTGAACTCTTGATACATTAGCCAACGTCTGATGAAGTAATGACCAATTTCATAAAGGAGAAATTCACTGCATGTATATTTTGATGCAGTAAAATCGCTCACTAGTGAACATATAAATTAAATGAATATTTCTAAGGAAATACTTAGAAATTCATAGCAATTCTGGGAAACTGATTGTGCAAGAAAAACTTCACTGCCTTCCCTCAACTCCATGAAGTGTATTTTGTAATTATTAGTCAATAAATGGGTACACTATAGTCAAAGTTTTAAAAAGTCAGTGTTGAAAATAGGCTCAAATAAACATAGCAGACTTTTGAGCTTCCAACATAAAAGCATTGGGGTTGAAGACTAAAATCAGATGTGTAGCCCTTGTTTAGGTGGTTCTGAAACATATTGTAGATCAAAGATAATGTAGAGTGTCTGCTTCCTAGGTTATTGGCACTTATAGGAAAGGTTTCCAGACACTCAGAGCTCGTGGGAGTGTAGGTTTTGTGACTGTAAATCAAGCCATGAAGTCAATGTTATGGTGATTCCCATATGAGGGTCTCCAAACCTGAATCCTGACAAAGCAGCCATGTAATTCTATTCAAGGTGAAAGAAAAACCATGAATTATGAGGACATGTGCATTAAAGGGGCGTGAAATTGATCCATATTCCCCCAAATGATGACATAGCTCTCCAACTCTGCACCCTTCTCACACAAATAAACATTCTGAAGCCACCACAGTAAATGTGGAAATATGAGTTCTGTGCCAGAGAGAGGAAGGAAGGGAGAGAGAGAGAGAGAGAGAGAGAGAGAGAGAGAGAGAGAGAGAGAGAGAGGGCTGTAGCTTTTACTTTTTATTTAAATTAACAAAAGATTGCATCTTAATTGAAAATAGAATTTAAGTTTCTAGTAATTTGCTGTGGTGCACTGATAAGCATTCTGAACATAATGTAAATTCTGGAGTGTTATCAAGATGGTCCAATGTTTCAACAAAAACTATTTTTAAAGGCTTTCTTTCTTTCTTTCTTCTTTTTGCTTTCGTTTTTTTTTTTCCTCGTATACAATAAGTCCATGTTAAACAAATTTCCAAGACTAGATCACCTCATTTCCATTATTCCTAATTGTTTGTTCATACCACACACACACACACACACACACACACACACACACACTCCAGGGATGAAGATTCTCATATTCTCTCTCTCTCTCTCTCTCTCTCTCTCTCTCTCTCTCTCTCTCTCTCTCTCTCTCTCATTCCATATAACATCCCAATCAGGATATATAGAACTAATAATTAAAATAGTGTCAGTAACCATTACTTTGCTACTAAAAGATAAAAGGAGAGACTCCAAAGACTTCACTATGATTTTTTGGGGTGCAATGCCTTGTCTCAGAAGGGCAAGATACAAACCCCAGTCCCACCCAGCGAAGTTCCCTGGCCTTCAGATGCCTCTGTCTGGTCTCTTCTGCGTGCGGATCACATTCCTTTGTAATAGGTAGGATAGATGTTTTGCACAGAGGGTTCGAATACCAGGGCCTAACTGGCCAACCCTAAAACTTAAGAGTCGGAGATTGTTTAAGGAACTTAACGTGCCTGTGGCTTCAGGGTCCCTCTGGTACTGGCCACAGCTATGTCCCTTTGTTTTGTAACTTTTATTCCTTTGTTCTGATAGAAGACCAAGCTGCCTGCAGCCAGGGTTGAGCATCCCTTTCTAGGTTCTGGGGCTCTGTCTCCTTGCTTATGAGAGAAAACAATTCCAACATTATTGAAATGAAGGTCAGTCCTTTTTTCCTTTTTCCCTGCTACCCTTAAAGGCGCTCGCACTCAGTTCAGCCTCGTTAATATGCTGATGAGTGGGATCCTCGATCCTGAGAACACGTCTGTAGACCGGTCCCCAGAAATTCCAGACACCCCGCAAATCCCTGGATGTCTGCTACGAGCCCTAGAGATAAGGAAATTGATCTATTCTCTCGCCAGATTAATTATCACTGCTTTCTGTGATTAAACCCAAAACTTACTGCTTCCTAGTCCACAGATAAGACCGATCAGGAGAAAATAGGAAAAGATTCGGGAGCCATCGTTAAAGATTTCTTGAAGAAGAAAAATGAAGGGGAGACTTTTAGACAAATCTCTACCCTCCTGCAGTGCCAGGCTTTCATTAACAAACCCACTCCCAGCCCTCAGGGACGACCCTCCGTCATGCAGAAATGGCACCGTTAAATAATTAGAAGATGCAATTTCTTCATCGCAGTGCGATAGCCCGTGAAATTCCTGCTGCATTATTAACAAAAAGCAACAGGGCTTCTTCGAACATCTAGCGAACCTTTCACCCGCGGAAGGCAGGAGTGCGGAGCCCGGGTGAAATACGGGCCTTGGCAAGAGAGAGAATAGGAAGCTGGACCCGTGCCTCCTGGGTTCCACTTTCTCCGGGGACCCGGAGCGAAAAGACCCTGTCAAAGCGAGGATGGGTTGGGAGGGAAATTGGATGCTCCCGCAGCCTCACGCTTCCCGCTGGTCGTTGCTCTCAGTACACCCCGGCTGGGAGGCCAAACGCAAGGAGGGAGGCCGATTGTGAGGAAGCAGCGGAGGCTTGGAGCGCTCCGAGGGGAGGCGCAGGCTTTCCGGGAAGGTTTGATTCTCAAAGTTAACATTGACCCTGGAAAGCTTCCTCCAGTCCAAGGCAGAGTCTAGTCCGAGACTGAGCCGCTCACAGACCATTCCCTGCACCACTGGGAGCTTAGGATGGGTGACTGAAGCCCCCGAAAAGGCGGGGGGCTGGAGGGGCTAGCTCGCACTGCAATCCCTGGCCTCTGAGCCGCAGTCCACAGACCCCGACCCACACTATCAAAGTGCGGCCAATCCAATCGCCGCTCCCTCCCGGCCGCCGGCTATCTTCTGGGCTTCCAACACACTCTCTACACGGGCACCGAGTCTAGGGGAGCTCTTTGGGAAGGCGCAGGAGGACCCCCTCTAGGAAACCCGCAGAGAGCGATCTTGTCTGGGGAACAGGCGCAGCGCAGGCAGGCACCGCACAGGGGTCGACTTTCCCTAGAGACATCGCGGGAGCAGTCTGCGTGTCCAGAGCTCAGCTCCGCAGTTCCTTGCCCCAACCCAAAGCAATCCCCCTGTGTTGAAGCCATGGTGCAACAGCCCCCCACCCCCGGGGGGGAGCAACAATCAAAGATCCGGGGAGCGCACATCTGGCGCCTCAACCCCCTGCTCTGCCTGCGTCCACAGCTGGCTGGCTCCTTTTCCCCTGATTTTAAACCCCCCACCCCCCAAAAAAGCCCTCCTGCTTTGCTTTACTGATCTCCATCAGCCAGCAACCTCCCCTTCCGCAACAGTCTCTTCCAGAAGCAATTCTTTCCCCTTTCTGCCTACTCCGAGAAGCCCCATCTAGATAGGGTCTAGAGCCGAGCAGAGCGCCTCACCTGGGGTCCTTGCGGGTGGACGCGACCTCCTGGCCGGTTGTCCCTGGCACGGGGCGAGCGCAGCGGTGTCAGCCCGGGCCCCGGTCCGAGTCCCATTCACAAGTCGGCGGCGGCTGCGAGCGGCCCCCGCGGCATCTGCTCCTCGGCCCGCGACGCTCCCCTCAGCTGGCGGCGGCCGCGGAATGAGCCGCGGAGCGCGCTAGTGGCAGGAATGAGAAACCAGGGGGGAGGTGGCGGGCGGGTAAGGGGGGAGGAGGAGGGAGGCCGCCGCTGGGAGGGAAAGGGGGGCGGAGAGGAACCGAGGCTGCTAGACGCCGAGAATTGGGCCTGGAGGAGGCGATGGATGCCTACCCTGTCGGCGCTCCTCCCCCCCGGGGGCCCGAGTGATGCCAAACCCAGGAATAGGTGGCCTGGCCGCCCCTCCTGCCCTGGGTCGCAGCGCTCCGTCTCCTGTGGGGGCTCAGACAGAGTCTGGAGCGACTGAAGTTGGGCTCCGGGGATACACAGCCAATCAGGAAGGGCGACGGAGGGAAGCTGGAGAGGGCTTGAGAGCCCCCATTTTCCTCTTTTCCTGAAATCCGCTCCAGCTGGACAAACTAGGGCCTCAACCGGCCGGCCGGAGGATGGATTGGATGGAAGGCATTGCCCAAGTACGGGAGGCAGTCGGGAATTAGGGAGCGCATTCTAGGCTTTATCAGTTAGCCCTCTGAAAATATCACCACTTCTGCCCAGCGCCCTCTCCCACGAACCTTCAGCACCCCAATATCTATCCTTTGAGAAATCCGCTTGCGGGGAGAGCGGTGAAGACACTAGAAAGGGGCATTCGGACTTGAGAAGAATAGAGTTTTTCCTCAATGTTCTTCTACCCTACATGCAAAGCCTTCCTTAGGGTCAGCCCCACCAGGACAGAGTCTCTAGCTTCTGTTCCAGCCAATTACAAGCAACACCCCCATCCGGCAGTTTCACTTGTTGCCTCCCAGAATGGACACAGAGCCCCTCAAGGCCTCAAAGAGAATGCCATTCGGCCAGAGGATGGGCCTCTGTGAAGAAATCCCTGCACCCTGACTCAGCCTCCTGTTTATATCTTTCTAACAAGAACCCAGCAAAGGATACCCCAACCTGATTCCTGTCCACTTTACGGTGTCTGGGCAGAAGAACTGGATCTTCTAATAATTATAATAATAATTTAAAAAAAAAAAAGCGCCAGGGACTGGGCGGGGCGGGGCGCTCTTCGTACCTAGGGCAGCATGGGTACCCGCACCCTGACTGGGGACTATGGACCCACGCTTCAGTGGGGACCTTGGATTAGGACAAGTTTCCAGTCTGGAAGATGTTGGAAAGAACAGAAGTAGAGTTTCCAGTGGGCGAAGGATAAAAAGGGATTTTGAGGAAAGTCGCGGTGGCTTGGGAGTGGCGACCTCAAGAAAAGAACAATAAAATGACAAGGGACAAAAGCTGGACGATGCAGCAGAAGCAAGAATACCTAAAGGGGAGTTTAACAGGAATCAGAAGTTAAAAAAAAAAAAAAAAAAAGAGGCCACCAATGGAAGAGAGTGCCAGGACCCAAAGCGCATGGGAAGGGCACTTGAGATCTCAGGCAGAACAGATGGTAGCTGAATCCCACCACCAAAGCACTTAGCCACCAGTCCGGGGTACCCGGAACTCTCATAGAATCCACGGTCCTCGTCGAGCTCCTGGAAATGAAATCAGGAGCCAAGGCGCAGACAAGACCGCTAGATTATCTGCCCTGTGTTTGCGTTTTCCGCAGCATCCCCCGGTCCCTGTGACACTGGGTGCCGCCGCTATCCCCCACCCACAGTAACCATACTGCTGGAAAGGAAGCGCCTGTCACTCCGTGTGGACGTGGCCTTTAAACTGCCCACTCTTTTGGGGAAAGGGGGCGCTAAGCTTTCAGCTACCCACTTCACTCATCTCCCCGCTTCGCTCTTCCCTCATTCCGGATCGTGCCCAAAGTTCCAGGCCTCCCACCGCCACCGCCACAACACTCGCCGCCGCCGTGTAGCAGCTGCTGGGCGCCAGAGGGGTGGGGGGGTGGGGGACTAGCAATGGAGGAGGGATCCAGTACTTGTCTGGAGACTGCGAGCTGAGCTTTCTAGCCCCTAGTCTAGGTGCAGGGACCTAAGTCCCTTCTACCACCATTGGGTTAGGTTTTTGCTTTCTTCTTGATTTCTTTGGCTCTGTCGTTTCATCTGAAGACGGATCTAAGCCCTAAAACTTTGGGCACGTTCCAAACCACCACCGGAAGTCCCCACTGTAAAAGAACAGAGGAGCTGCTACCTAATCATTTCCACATAACAACTGAAGTTACAGGGAGGGAGGAAGAGAAAGCGTCCTACTAACCCTGGCATTTACTGCGGTTCCTGGATTTTCCAATCCTTACCGCGTTGCATGAAGGGAACAAGCAAAACCTACAGCTAACATCCATCTAACCTCTTGCTGGAGCCTGCAATGGGTAGAGCACCCGGGAGACTAGGCTCATGGACTCCAATTCGAGGTGTATCTCAATCTGAGCCTGTTTACTAGTGATGGGACTTGAGCTGGGAATCGCCCTCTGCCTTCTGTCCAGAGTTCACCAAGTGACATTACTTGTTCTTTAGACTATCCATCCACTTCATGAACAATAGCATCATCGAATATTTAAAATGAAGCTGAACTTCACTTAGTAGGTTTCAAGTGGCACTGCACACTTGAATCAACAGTCTGCACAATTCTATACCAAGGGTTCTACTCAAAATCAGGAGAAAAAAAAAAAAAAAACCCTGCCATACCAATTTAGTCACGTGAAATGTTCATACCTGCTTTAGCTCCAATGGAGTGTATATGGGAAACAATAGCCAAGGAGAGATGAGGTAGACACGTAAGAGGTGATGTATCCATTCAATGGAAAGGAGATCATGACACTTGTCACATCATGAAGAAACTTCCAAAATATGCTAAAAAGCCACATGCAATACTACACGTTACATAATCCCACTCATATGTAATGTCTAGAAAAGGCAAGTTTACAGATGTGGACAGCATAGCAGTGGTTGCCCAGGGTTGAGGTTACAAACAGGAACTGGCTATTATGAAGTGGGATGAAAGCAGTTTCTGTTCAGAAACGTTGTAAATAAAACAGCAATGATGGCTGTACATATTTGCTAAAACATCTCAGATGATAATTAACAGGAACAAGCGTTTCTTTCAGAACAATGCACGGGGTATTCTGTGACCCACCACTAAACCCCACAGGGGGAACTTCTTGCAAGGCATTTGGAGAGAGAAAATAAGTGGAAAAACTTATTTTCTTCATGCCTGGTTCTTACCAGCTGCATTAGAGAACCTTATACATGTTAGAGTAGTTCACCCTCATCCCTACTCCGTAGTGCTCATAGTGATTAATTCCTAGGGACTCGGACATTCTTGCTGCTTGACTCGTCTGGCACACCTACACAGCATACAGTGTGCATTTCAGAAGGATTTTTCTTCTTTTCTGACGATGTTAGGATCTGTCTTCCAAATCCATATTAAGCACTTGGGTGGAGCAATGTGTGATTTCAGCTCAGATTGTAAAAGGAAAATGAAGAGAGAGAGAGAGAGAGAGAGAGAGAGAGAGAGAGAGAGAGAGAAAGAGAAGTAAATCACCAAGTAGCAGAAGGCAGCTATCAAGTTCTGGTCCTTATTTTCTTTTGTGTTTTTGCTTTGCTTTTCAGGGGATAGAAAACTATGGTTCAAGGTTGTCTATGCCTTCCGAGGCAAACCCAGAGGAAGCCCAAATGAGCTCCCTCTAGTCTTTGTCTTTATCAGTGGTGGAGCAGAGCTGATAATTTCAAGTCTTTCCCTCATCAAAGGGACCTGGTCCCTTTGATGTGCCTCTGCTCTAACTCTGAAGATACCCAGGACCTAGGTGACAATTCTTCATTTCCAGTCAGAAGCCCCAGCCCCCGCCCCCCCCCCCAGATCTTCTAGAATTTTTTCTTCTAGTAGGCCTTTTGGTAAAAGACCTTGGAAGTAAGGCAAAATCCAAACAGAGAGTAGATTTCCTCAGACTGACTTAGTTACCATACATGCATTCCCTCCCAGGGCAGTGAGGACACATGAAGAAAGATGGAATGAGCGAACCATGTTGAATCAATTCTCCAGAAAGAAAGAACCAAAACTGTAAAAAGTCACATGTCTTTTATCTGTGTCAGAATCCCATCTCTGTCCCTGTCCTGTCAAATTTCTGGAAAGTATTGAACAAACATTAATTCATTCCACACTAAAGTAAGGATACCACCATAGTCCAACTTGGTGAACTAGTTCATCTGTCAGGTTTACTTACAGGAGCAGAAATAATTCCAAAATATCTCTCCATCACCAAAAGCCTAGGCTAGCACGACTCACCAAAGAACTCTGAAGCATGCTATATGACTTACACGTAGGTCATAGTGTCTCTTCCACACAGCCTGGCTTCTCCAAGACTGTCTCCCAACATTTAATACAACTGATTATATAAACTTTGAAAAGAGGACACTGGGTGAATCTGGTCAGTTTCAGGGATTTCCTGAAGTTATTGAATTGTTTCTTTGCTGAGCTTAATGAATTTCTATGGGGAATAAAATGCTTCACCTTTTAAGAGCTTCTCCTAAGGACAGAATGTTACCTCAGAAGAAACCCCTATGCAGCAATCTCTCAATGGTTGCATGATTTTGAGCAGTCTGTTATCTATCCTCCAATGTGGCTTCTAGGTCTGCAAAATGGAACTATTACCTGAACCTCAATTGCTGTTGAGATTTGGTGTCTACACTTTCAGAAATAGTAAATGTTGAGCCTAGAACAAAGATTCAAAAAAAAAAAAAAAGAGAGAGCTATCAGTTATTATTATTTTATTACACTTGATCACAGTGCTTTGGTTGGTCTGATTTAGAAGAGTACAAGTTATAATTACAGATTAAAATTGTGAGAATCAGCAACAGGAATCTCAACCTAGAACATTATGACTGTTGAAAGCTGTACTAAAACATTACAGTTTGCTGTGACAACATCAGAAACAAACAGGCTCTGGATGTATTCCCTCAAGTAACACTGGACAAGCATTTCTCTGAGCCTCAGGCCCTATAACTGACTGAAAGCTTATCCAAGTTGAGCGCTGGGATCTGGGGTATGGGGGAGGGGCACAGGGGATAATTCTTTTTTGTTGTTGTTGTTGTTGTTGTTGTTGTTTTTGTTTTTGTTTTTGTTTTTGTTTTCGATTCACTTTACAGTGAGTGGGAATTCGCTGCCCCTCTCCAGATCATCCCCTCCCACAATCCTTCCCAACTTGCCCTCTTCCTTTGAGCCGGTGAGACTCCCTGACTGGATACCACCCCCACCCCCAACCTTACACATCAGTTCTCTGCCTGGCTAGGTACATCCTCTCCCATTGAGGTCAGACAAGACAGCCCAGCTAGAAGAACATCTCCCACAGACAGGCAACAGCTTTTGAATTGGCCCTCTTGCCTCCCCACATATATGTAGCCGATGTGCAGCTTGTTCTTCAGAGCGGTTGAGTCTTACAGAGCTGACATTTTTAAGTTAAAACTTTTCTTTTCCTCTTCACTAAACGCAAAGCATCTCAGAGGCGCAATTCTCCTTTCAGCCACCAGGAGCAAGCAGGTCGCTGTCTTCGGTAAACTCAGACTACAGGCAGCTGCTCATAGGAAATAATGCCTCCTTCATAAATCTATCGGTAATATTTTTATTTCTTACTTCTAGCCTACCCTAAGGGAAATGATGATGCCCATATTATTAATATCTACCATTCCTCGAAGCTAGCTCAGTGTCTGATACATACAAAAGAAAATGAACCAGTGAATATTTTTGAATGAGCTAGTATTTCTGAGTGGTATTAGCTAAATACTACCATGCTAATATTATACCACAAATGATCCCCATATTTAGTGTCTTAAAATAAAACTTACTATCTAATCTGTGAGTTTCTTGGGTTGTTTGGTCTAGAGTTAGTTGGCCTTTGACAACTCAGTTTGTCTTTCTGAATTTCTTTTCATCCTTCCGAGATTACGGAGGCCATATTCTCACAGTGAAGTAAACCTTGCAAGACACTATGGAGTGGGGATATACAAGCTTCCTGAGTTGTGAGGTTCAGAACTGGAGACTCTCTCTTTTAACTTATTCTCTGTTGGCCAGAACATACCACAGGACCAGACGAATAGTTAAAACAATGAGAAAATAGAATATGGTTTTTGGCCGGGCGGTGGTGGCTTACGCCTTTAATCCCAGCACTTGGGAGGTAGAGGCAGGCGGATTTCTGAGTTCGAGGCCAGCCTGGTCTACAAAGTGAGTTCCAGGACAGCCAGGGCTATACAGAGAAACCCTGTCTTGAAAAAAACAAAACAAAACAAAACAAAACAAAAAAAAGAATATGGTTTTTGTTGTTGTTGTTTTTGCAGTAGGAGAAACTTCAGAGTTGAGTGAGGAATTGCTTCCTTGCAGGGGAGTATGACATGTTAGAGCAGCCGATGCCTACTACAAGAGGCAGAAGCAGCTTTCTCTCAATCCCCCTCAGAGCCATCTTGGGGTTTCAGGTCCATGGTTTCTCATAGACACAAATACTCCAAAATATTAGAGACAAATGACCAAGGAAGCATTCAGTCTCACTTCAAATCACTGTAACTATGCCCTCACTTTTAATCGAGGTTCATGATGGAAAGGGAGAAGGCAAGCTGAAATAATAATGTAATAATAATAACCACTAGGTTTTATTCAGCCTGTTTGATATTCCAGAAGCATTTATATATAAAACTAACAATCCTCAAGACATTCCTTTAAAGCTTATATTACCATCCCTATTTTACAGATGAGAGAGCTGTGAGATGGAATTGCATGCAGTGGCCAGGGGACTCCAGTTGGTAAACAGGAAAGCTGGGGCTCCAGTCTGTACATATTTGGCTCTCAAGGTGTCTGTTTCGTTAGCCTGCCTTTCGGGGGAGGACTTGGTGATGATCTTCAGCCTTGCTATGATAAAGTGTTGGAAGAAGAGAAGAGAAATATATCAGATCCTGAAGCACAGGGCCTCAAAGGTAAATAAATGTAATTGAAGAGTCCATGATAAACAGGTGAACAACAGAGAGAGGGGGGAGGGGGAGAGAGGGAGGGGAGGGGGAGGGAGAGAAGCAGAAACAGAAGAGAGGCAGCAAGATGACTCTATGAAATTGAGGTTGCCAGCAAGCCTGAGAATCAGATTCAGATTCAGATTCAGTCTCCCCAGACTCACACAAGGATGGCTAGAACTCTGACTTATGCAAGCTTTCCTCAGAATTCCACACACATACACACTCATGATCACACACACACACACACACACACACACACACACACACACACAATTTTCACAACTTTAAGATAGAAAAAGAGAACGTATATCAGCAAGAAGGAAGCAGAGCAGTAAGGAAGACCAAATACATGGAGATGCATGTGAAAATGGCCCCGTTTCCATCCAGAAATCTGTGGGCTTGAAGACACTGAGTTTCCTGACCGCCACAAGGATGCTAAGTGTAACAGTCTCACACAAGCCTCCCTTTTCTGCTATGGACACATTAACAGCCCCTGTTTACCTTTCAGATCCCCGTTGCTCTTTGATAACCTCTTTGTCTCTCTACTATCATTTAAGGACAAGTAATTCAACGTCAAGACATTCTGATCTGTTGCTTACAGCTCATCCATCTGTTATTTCTTTCCTCTGTTAGCACTTGCCCACTTAATGGGATTTCCCCCTGACTCTCATTAGCAGCAGCACCCACTCATCACTCCAAAGCCCTCCGACCTTCATTTCCTATCCATTTTGACAAATGTATCCCCATCTATAATGGATATATCTTCTAGAAACAGCTCTCTCTCTCTCTCTCTCTCTCTCTCTCTCTCTCTCTCTCTCTCTCTCTCTC
>NC_034609.1:26391825-26433346 GCF_900095145.1 Mus pahari
TGTGTGTGTGTGTGTGTGTGTGTGTGTGTGTGTGTGTGTGTGTGACTTATTTGTCTTGGTTGCCTCACCCTACTAAGATACAAGCTTCAGGAAGGCAAAATGCATACCCTCCCTTGTTCACTCCTATAACTTGAGCATCCGACATAGGGCTGGGCATATGGTAGGCACTCAGTAAATATTTGTAGAATGAATTCATGAATACTAAATGCGTGAATAATGCTATCTGAATGAATGAGTCCCCAACCCTAAAGCAGATGGATCATCTCCTTGAATCTAAGCATGGTGCGAGTGTCCCTTGTTGACAAAGTGAATGTAATGATGCCAACTATTCACATTACAAAAAAAATAAATAAAGTAAACATAAAACCCCGGAGCCTCCGATTTACCAAGGTTTCACCCAGAAGCTGGTTAAAATAGCTACCTCCTTTCCTGCTTTTTTTAAAAAAATAATCCAATTTACAAAATGATGGGTTGCAGGTAGCTTTCCTAGAGTGTATGAGTTCCCCCAAATTCAAGTATCCAGGTAAGAATGGTGACAATTCCGCAGCCGCTTTTTGACTCCACTTTGTGTTCTGTGTGGACTGGGAAAGTGGTTTGCTGAGACACCTCGCAGAAGGCTCTTTCCATGTTCATATGTGCATACATTTACATCCCTTTTAAACCCCCTGAATAGAAGTATTCAAATGTGTTTGCTCTCCAGGAGAATCATTGGAAATGTATTCAAGTTTGAGACTGGCTTGCTTTGCAAATAGACTACAATTTGGACAACAGCGAGTCCCATGGAGATGCATGTTCCAATTTTCATGACCTTTTCATTCAGTACTGGGAAAGGAAAAGCAGAAATCGTCCTTAATCGTTCTTAATGTTCTAGACTTCAGGCAGTTGAATTCACTCAGCATGACAGGTTAGTATTTCCATATTTGATCTAGATGCTGTACATCTTTCCCTCTCCCAGCTGCCTTGGCTGTCTCTGGCTCAAGGACTAGTAATAGTGGCGTTTCCTTGTAACATAAGGTGAACCAAAAACTGGAGTCGTTTTACACCAAAGGTGGCTTGAGGGCTTTCTTCTTGGAAATGGTATTCCAGCACAAACTGTCTATTTTGAGTCACCTTAGTTCTGAGGTATAAAACATGATTCACTCCTCACTTAATAAGCTTCCAGGATACTCATAAAATTAAAGAACCACCCCAAGAACTCTGGCTCTGGGCATGCTCAGCAAACATCTTACCAATAAGTTATGTCACAGCCTAGAAAAAAATATTTTAATACTTATTACTTAATTCATAAATATTTTTGTGCAAACTCTTTCTATTTTCTTAAAGAGCATAGTGAACACTTTATAGGTAAAGATGGGAAATTTCAAAGCATTGGGTGTTTTTATTCAAAGTCAGCAACAGCTGGTCAATCAGGGAATTGTTAAATAGTAGTCATTTGCTCGAGTCCTAGAGGTAGAGTAACTGTGAACCTAATTTCCATGGGGGTTGGGGGGAATGATGAAGGAAAGGTTATAGTGTACAGAAAACCTGTGGTGTATGCAGAACAGACTGGTTCATATGTGAGGAATAGATTGCACAGGGACTTACTTGATAACATAAAAAGGGATCAATAAAGGTAATGGTTAATGAGCTTCAGTATGGAATGCAGAAATAAAGAATTCAGAGCTCTGTATGTTTTGAAAAGAATCCCAAATTGAACCCAAATGTAGTGACACCTTTTGGATAGATTTAGTTACCATTGTTGTTCTGTTGTCACTCAACTAGGGACTGGTCACTTAAGCACATGATGTTCTGCAGTTCACTAAAACAGAGGAAATGATTGTGAATGTGTTTTGAAAATGTAGTCAAGTCTTCGTCTTGGACTGGGTATAGCATCCAGAGCAAAATGTCTCCTGGGCATGATTTTTCATGTGACTAACGAAAGTTATTTGTAGTTACAGATATACTTTGCTGACTAGCAGAAATATGGATGAATGTGGACGAGTTGTGTTCATGTGTGAATGGGGATTGAACATAAGTCTCTCAAGTTTGGGTGTATGAGAGTGGTTTGGATGTAAAAGTGCTCAAAGACCTCCCCTTGAATCAAGAAGACAGAAAGTCTCCTGACATTTAATTAATTAAAAGTAAATAATTTTCCTATCTGAGGCAAGACATTTAGCTTCTGGATTTTTTTTTTTTTTTCATTTCTAAAAATGTAAAGGTTTGCCCCAAAGTATTCAATATACTTACTTCCGTTTAAAAGTGTATGATTACTGATTATGATCAACTCAAAGATAATTTCTGAAAGCTGTCCCCAAAGGATATGCATATCGATTTCATATCTGTCAGAGCTATTCTGGGACATAGACAAAGAAAACTGTGAGATAGTCTTTGTGATGATAAAAACACCAAAGACATGCAGGTAGCCCAGAGCCCTGTGCTGAGGTAACCTAACATCACCATGCTGACCTTTTGTCAATACCTTGATACTCACAGCATCCAAGGATCATCACCTGTGATCCCTCTTTCTTAATATGTCCACGAAATGCTCAGTCCCACTCTGCTCTCTCTCTTCCTGTCAGCGGGAGGGCAGACTCCCCTGACTTAGAAAATGCAGATTTAACAAGCTCAGGGTTGAGCTCAGTCTGTGCTCCTTGATTGCCAGACCTGGAAGCCTCTGACTTCTGTGGCTCTAAGATGACAATGTCGTCCATAGCTGTTTCTGAGAATTGTTACTTAGAAAGGAAAACCGGTTGTGGCTTGAACATTCTAAATTCCCAGTAAGTGTTTTTCTCCACTCTCCGTCTTTCTTTCTCTTTCTTTCTTTCTTTCTTTCTTTCTTTCTTTCTTTCTTTCTTTCTTTCTTTCTTTCTTTCTTTCTTCCTTCCTTCCTTCCTTCCTTCCTTCNTCTTTCTTTCTTTCTTTCTTTCTTCCTTCCTTCCTTCCTTCCTTCCTTCCTTCCTTTCTTTCTTTCTTTCTTTCTTTCTTTCTTTCTTTTTTTTCCTTGACTTTTTCCTATTCTTACTCTTAGGCAGAATGGAAACATGAAGCGAGACAGTTTAGAAAAAAAAAAAAATCCCCTTCTCCACAAAGAGACTCACTGATAATTCAGTCTTCAATATGTGTATCAGCCCTTATGCTGAAGGTCTCACCTATGTCTGGGCAAAGATATATAGAAGCCCGTGGCTGTTAATATTAGTACTTTATTGGTTTATCTCAAACACACAGGCACTCGGGAGGTATTGAAGAATATCTTCTTACCGAAAAAGGAGTTATTGCTGAGAAAAGCTACTGAAGTTAGGAATTCTAGAAGAGAAATGAAAAGAGAGAAAAGAAGTGGTGGCAAATCTTATGTGTCATGCCAGCTCTTCAAGATAAACTTTGGTGTGGAATTCACAGAACACACAGTAAGAGCAGTGTCCAAATTGCCATTCTAATTCTTTTGTATGCTGCATGAAATTAATATGTATACTTCAGCGCCAGCAGTCCCTGATTGCCTAAAAAATGTTTATCAAAAGAAGCATTATTTACCATGTATATTTGTAATCTGAATCAGTATGCTCCTTTAGCTTTGCTCACATCAACTGAGGAAGGGGGAAAAGTACCCAGGGTGCCTAATTTCCTCAAGTCAGATGACTCATGGAAGCAAAAGTTGGGAGACTTACTGTAAAACAACAAACCACCAGATGAACCCGTTTCAACGTGGCAGATATATAAAATGAAGTGAGACTTGTTTTAAGCTAAAAGTCTGTATAGTTGCCAAAGGTTCTGGTAATAATAATAGTAAAAAAAAAAAAATAATAAATAACTGGACCATTGTGTAAAAAAAGAGGTATGAATTCAAAGCAAAAATGGAGTCTAAAATAGCAGCCGGTCCTCAGCCAACACTATTCCCATACTCAGGCCTAACACCCAGTAATTGCTTTCTCATGATAAACATCTTTGACTTTGCTCTGTTAACAAGGTGGCTTCAGGAATATTTACATTTCACTGGGTCAATGTCTGTCTTCAATATCATGTCATGAGTAGAGAGCATCCTTGGCAGTGGGTGCAGCAGCATCCTAATCAGGTCCTCTAAGAGAGAAGCAGAGCATTATCAAACCCATCATGCCGCTGATGGAGGAAGTACAGGTGAACTGTGGGCTTAGAGTTCAGGTACTGTGGAACTTGGGTATCCATGCTGACACTGAATTGCCTTCCCCCTGAATTCCTTGATTTTTCTTAAAAGCAAACTGAGCAACATCCAATTTGATGACATGATAGTGTCTTGTAAAGGGAAGATGTCTCAACTTGTGATGTCATAATTCTAAATCTAGATGCAAGGAAATCTACAGTTTATCTCTCTACAAATATCCACAAACTGTAGTATTGCTACCATTTTACACACTGTCCTTCCAGTTTAGAATAAACTTCTCCATGGTATTTGCACTACCTTCCATCTATTCTTTAAAAATGGGTTCATGTATCTTTGGTTCAAAAATTATTGTATTGTTATCCAGTTCTGTCCCCTCTTTTAGAGCGCCAGTTTAGATTTAACATCTTTTGTGTTTTAAGCATCCTGTACTAGGAACTAGAGCCATTATTTTTAACAACTTTCCTCCAAAAATTCTTACTTTTTAAAATGTGACGATATACTGATTTATCCAGAGTATATATCACAGCCATGAAGTAATAGACTGTCAGAATATATGTGATGCTAAAATAATAATAGCTAACATTTTTAATTCTTACACTAGCCAGGTATGGCATGAATTAGGTTGCATGTAGATTCATTTGATTTTTCTACCAAACCCATGGAAGAGAAAATATGGACCAAGACAATTTCTTTCAGGAAAAAGAAGAGAGGAGACAAGCCCCTTCCGGTCTGCACCAGCACCAGGTCACCTAGGGCACGGATTCAGCGGACACCCCCACGTCTCTGACAGACTGCCCAAGCAATCTTAGGATCACTGGTGAGTGGAACACAACTTCTGCTCCAATCCAATCACACACGGGACCTGAGACAGCACCAGGGAAGCAGAGAACAGGCCTGACCAGGGGCACAAATCCCTTCCGGTCTGTGCCAGCACCCGGTCGCCTAGGGCATGGATTCGGTGGAAACCCCCACAGTCCCTAGAGGACTGCCNTTGGATGGAACACAGGGCCCCCAATACAGGAGCTAGAGAAAGTACCCAAGGAGCTAAAGAGGTCTGCAACCCTATAGGTGGACAACAATATGAACTAACCAGCACCCCCACAGCTAGTGTCTCTAGCTGCATATGTAGCAGAAGATGGTCTAATCAGCCATCATTGGGAAGATAGGCCCCTTGTTCTTGCAAACTTTATATGCCCCAGTACAGGGGAGCACCAGGGCCAAGAAGGGGGAGTGGGTGGGTAGGGGAGCGGGAGGGGGAGGGTATAGGCAACCTTGGGGATAGCATTTAAAATGCAAATGAAGTAAATACCTAATAAATATTGGGAAAAAAAAGAAGAAAGGAGGCAGAAAAGACAGACAGGCTGACAGAGAGACAGACACAAGGAGAGAGGGCTGGAATCTGGAATAAGGGAGGGGGAGGGAGGGAGGGAGGGAGGGAGAGAGAGAGAGAGAGAGAGAGAGAGAGAGAGAGAGAGATTGCATGCATACATTCTACCTTTGAACATTTTTTACTGACTTGTGCACCTGGTAACTTGGCTACTTTCAAGACAAAATACTGAATAATTTAGTTCATTCAAAAATACGCAGTGCAGTTCTTTGACTCCATGTTCTTTCAATTTGCCATGGTCCGTGTTCAAGTTTTCAATACTGGCCTCATGTTGAAACTCTCCATACAGTAGTTTCCAGGATGTGAGTCACGTGGAAAATGATTGGAGGAAGCAGAGTTTACAGAAGAGAATGCACGGGGGACATATGATTACTTTATCCAAATACCTCAAAGACTATCATGAAGAGGCGTGACTTGATTCATTTTTCTCATCCCTAGGGGTTAAAAAACCAGGACTCCTGATGCTTTAGGGAAGGAGAATTGTGCCTATGCTAGTGTGAGAGACCTGGGGAGGTGTGTCTCTGCTGCCGGGTCACGTGCTCTGCAGAACGCATAGTCTTGGTTGATTTTCAGAATTCAGATGCAGACTACATGTCCACTGGATAGATTGGTCATACTTCAAGTTGATGTGGAAAAGGAACTAAAGGACTACCATAATGTACTCTACATATGAATTTTAACTGGAAATTGTAGCAAGCATGCCTAGAGAATATTGGCTTGCACAAAACGTCTTTCCTACTAATGTTTGTACACAGCCGTCACAACTATAGTTACATTAGTCATGGAATAGAAAGTTGGCCAAGTAGTGACTTTGTAGCGGGTATGTATTCTTTCAATTTGATAAACATTGTTCTGTAAAAGCTATGTATTGTAACCTGTACAAAACCTGTACAGCTGATGGTACAATTCTCATTTTGCCACTGTGGGGAACTAAGGCTGGGGAGGATAAAGTTATCCACTTGCCCATAGTTAGTCAGATAGCAGCATCAAAATATACACGCTTGACTACAAAATTAATTCTGTTTCTGTTTTAGAGGGAGGGAGTTGGAAATAATAAGAAAGGAAATGAGGAAAGGGAGGGAGGATAGGAAAAAGGAAGGGCAAGAAATAAGAGTCACAGGTTTGAATAAGATTCTGAGAAGTGGTAGCATTTGACTTGTAAAATTTCTTAGTTTCTTTCCTATATCGCTAATAGATAATTAACTGGACAGTTGCACTTACTGACAATAGATTTATTTCTTTATTTGCATCTTTCGCTACTAAAGCCATTTCATCTTTAAAGAAGGAGTTTCACAAAGGCATGGGAACAGATCAACTCATGGGAATGGCAGCCTAATTTCTCCAATGAGATATCCAGAGAGACTTAAGCTGGATGAGGTGGGGAACTTGTGGAATGATTGGTTGTACAAATATGGAAAGGTAATTTGGAGAAAGCATCAATGCACAAAGAAAAATAAATTAGCCAGTCTCAAAACTGAAAAAGAAAAATAAAAAGGAAAAGAAAAAAAAGGCAGAAGGATGTAAGGGGAACAGAGAAGGAGTAAGAAGAGAGGGTGGAAGAAAGGAAGTATTTGAACACAAAGATTTAAAAATTCAAATCCAAATTTGTAAGCTGATTTAGACAATTTGAGAAAGTGTCTAAGAAGCATATCAAAATTGCCCATGTCTATCTTTCCCATATGAGATGGTCTCTTTCCATAGGACATTCTCTGCCCATACTCTACCCTCAAGACCTTACATCCTGAAGCTTTTTCTGATTTCTCTGATTCCCGTCCTTCTTTTACAAGCTCCTGTGGAAGTTATCCTTGCTACATCAGCTAGGAACTGAATCATGTGGCACCGAATTCCAACCCTTATTCGCATGTATTTGTTCCCTGCACAGGTGACAGGAAGTGCATTCATTGGGTTGCAGTTCCTAGGGAAATGCCCACCGGAGATCTTTAATGGCCGTTCCAGTATAGCCCAGTTCGACTTCTTGGAAAATACAGTGAATTTCAATACCCATTCTCCAGCTTTGCAAATCCAACAACTCAATCTTGTCTACATCCTTGAAGAGGTGGCTACTTTGCTCACTGACTCAATTTTCCTAATGTTTGAATTGTCTTAATGTTGAGTAAAAGTGGTCTATAGGAAACATACTCACTATCTAATTAACTGAAAGGCAAGGAAGACATTCTCTCACCAGTCTGCTAAGAAAACCCACTGCATTTTATGAAGAAATAAGCAATATGCACAGTAGGTGTTGAATATTAAAGGAATGCTCAAGTAGAGAAAGATGGATTCCAAACTGCCTTCTCAGGCAAATCATAACCACAAAGAACTTTTTTATTTCATTTTTGCTTTAATTGAGTACTGAGAGAATGGGAATAGGTAGGCAGAGTCAAGGTAAAACAAGCTATAGGAGCTGGAATGTTCTGCAGAACACCAGAAAGAGTCTATTAACATGCGGTCTGGAAAGGGACTAAGAAAGAAATGCTGTTTAACACGGAACACTTCCATAACGACCCAGTGTCTTTTCCTGCTGACTACCTTAATTTAATTTTGTCAGCTCTGAAAGTGCTTCTTGGACTTGAGAAGAAGACAGATCTACAGATTGGCTAAATTATCAACCAAAATTTCCATAGGTGGGATTTCCCCCTGAAGCTCGAAATAAAAGAAAGAAATACATTTGGGTTAGATATATGTATGTGATGATGATGACAATGATGATGATGATGATGACGACAATGATGATGAAGACAACGACAATGATGATGATTATTGATGATGGTGATAATGTCAAACTGATGGAATTATTAAAGCAACTAAACAGAAGGAAACTATAGAAACACAAGGTGTTCAACATACATTTATTATTTGCTTGTATCAAAACAAACTGACTACTCATAAGGAATTTGCCCTGTGGATTTAATGACAATGAGATACCCGTGTGTGTGTTTGTGTGCATTCATGTGTTGCATGTGTGTGTTTGTTATGTATGTGTGTTTGTGTGCTGGGAATTCCATGAGAATATGACTTCTAATGAGAGGTTTGAGAAGCCTCACAAATGGTGGAAAGATCAGCTATGAAGCAGAGGCCGCAGGGCCTCAGAGAGATACGTTTTGGAATATCTCCCCAAAGGATTTAATGCTGTCATAAAAGAGAATGGTCCATATAAGCTATATCATACAATTGGGTCTCTCAATGTCTTCCCCTCTTTTTTGTAAGCCACATTGTTCACCAAATATCTGAAGACAAGCAATTTTGCTCTAGCTAAATCTGTTCTTTGCTGAAAAGCTGGCCCTCTCTTTCAGCTGACTTTGGTATCTGTCACTAATTTTATGGTTTTTAATTTCACAGATTGTTGTTCTTGTTCTGGATTCTGAAGACAAGACAATAACAACTTATTAAAATCCCAACAGAGCAAACCCAAAATCATGAAAGAAATTTTGCTTTTCTTAAAGTTCTACAGCCTTAAAATTCCTAGCACAGAACATGGCACACACAATAGGGGCTCAATTGCATGAGGTCTTTCTGATGAAACAGTCTGTATTTCATTTCACACATTTCATACAACAAAAGCCTTTTCTTTTTCTAAAGACTAAAGTTAAGTGGAATTTCTCAGGTTATAGTAAATTAAAATTAGCAGCAGCTTAATCAGTCTTTCTCCAAACAAATTTGCAATGCGTAGCATTCTTTGTCTGTTTTTCTGTCACATGTCATTATTCCATATTACATCTAAAATAACTACTGAAAGCAAAGTGTAAAAACTCAAACATTTATTATTAGGTTTTATAGCATTTAAAACTTAAAATTAGAGTTGAGGAGTGTACATTTTGACACAATCAACCGTATAGACATGTTAACATCTTGGCAAGGGGTTCCTTTGCAGGCACAAATTTATCATTAGGAAATAGAATACTCATTTTTTGCTTGATTAATTACAGCATAAGCATAAATATAGAGTGTGTAGTGGAGCATGCGCTATTTGTAAAATGTAAAATTGTGATTTATGGGTAAGCTGAAGAAGGATCAACCCAAATATTTCATAAGAATCTCTTGGAGTAAGTATAAATTTAGTTTTGAAATGATTTTAAGAATTTGATTGTATAAACTTAAGATAAAACGTTTCAAGTACAAACGTTACTTAAAGTTTAAAGTAAAAAACTTTCCCAAGCTTTTCCAGTGAAAATTCATGTATGTTTAACTTTTTATAATACTGAAGGAATCATACATGAGAAATAATGGTTATCAAAAAATAGAGAAACTTTAGTTTTTTTTTGTTTTTTTGTTTTTTGTTTTTGTTTTGTTTTGGTTTGTTTTTTTTGGTTTTTCAAGACAGGGTTTCTTTGTGTAGCCCTGGCTGTCCTGGAACTCACTTTGTAGACCAGGTTGGCCTCGAACTCAGAAATCCACCTGCCTCTGCCTCCCAAGTGCTGGGATTAAAGGCGTGCGCCACCACACACAGCAGGATCTGTCTTTAGCTAGATATCAAACAAAATGATCCTCATGGTTACTTGATTTCATTCCCCCAATATCTTTGTAAAGTGGGTACTGTCATCATCTGTCATTGTCCTCGTCACCATTACCACCCTCAGCATTATTACAGTAAACCATAGAAAGTAAAGCGGACATGGCAGTGCATACCTGTCATCCCATCAAGGCTAAGGTTTGAGATTGAAAGCTCAAGATCATCCTGTGCCACGTTATAAGATGCTGTCTTAAAAGAAGAAATTAAGTCCAACACACATATGTTACCCGTATTACTTCATGAGTTTTTGGAGCTTTGAGAGCATTTCTTCACTTAGAAATATAGACTAACTTAGCTCTAATTTCAAGCAGGTCCCTGAAGAGTTAGACAGTTTTATTAAGGATACACCAGGAACACATAATAAAGCTCGAACTTAAAACTTATGTTCACAGACACACTGTATCAGGACTATAAAAGCTTTAAAAAAAATCTGTGAGCTACATATATAGACACAGAGATATGAACAAGTATATACACGGGTGTGTGCTCACACATGAACACACACACACACACACACACACACATACCACTTGATGGAGGTGAAGCCAATTAGAGCGAGATGGAATAGAGCTGATAACCAAGATGCTATTCAAACTTTCTCATCATTAGACTATTCCATCTTTGTAAGGGTTGGAGTTCATAATAGACTGGTGTGACATTCCATAACCTTAATAATGTGCTTATTTCCTTAGCCACTCTGATAGTCGTTATGTATTTATCGGGATAGGTTATGCAAAGCATGGTCACCAACTTGCTGTGAAATACCAGAAACTAACACATCAAACTTTACTCTGACTCAGCGCTCTGGTGGATGAGCCTCAAGAGAAGATATCTCAATTGCAGGAACAATCCAAGGTCTTTGGCTTTCAGATTGAAATATTTTTTTTCCATGTTCCCTCTGTAGTGCCTTTCCTGGTCTTCCATTTGACTAATAAGATACAAAACTGGCATGGGAAGTGCAAAGCTATCATGTGGATGCTGAAATTCCAGGGTCCATAGTTCAATTCCTTGGAGTTGAAATGATGTAAGCTAGTCAGAGCCAAAATGCCTAGAATTATTACCTGGAACCAATGCCAGCTGGAAGCCAACTTTAATAATTTCTAGATGATTCGAAAATAAAATGATTTTTGCTGAGCATGGGTGCAGCCCTCTAAGTCTAGAACTTTCTGGAACCTCAGCCTAGATCTTAAGTTTAAGTTCAGACTGGGCTATCCAGTGCAGCCTTAATTTATAAAACAATAATATTTAACAAGCAGATTAATCTTCCTCCCTTCATTCCTTTCCTTCCTTCCTTCCTTCCTTCCTTCCTTCCTTCCTTCCTTCCTTCCTTCCTTCTTTCCTTCTTTTGTTCATCACCCCCTTCCTCTCCCATCCCTCTGTCAGTCTTCATCTTTCCCTATCCCCTTTCTTGTCCCCAAGGTTTGTCACTAGTATTTATGAGCTGACTCTGAAACCAGGTCGCCTAACTTTAAACCTCAAGTCTATCATTTGTCTGGAGCATGAATCAGTAAGTGACTTAACCTCTCTGAATCTAACTTCCTATTGTAGAAATTAGGGGTGGTTATAGTTTCTAACTCATGAGCCTGGCATAAGTATTAAAAAGGATAATCCACATAAGTGCTTAGCACAGAAACTGGCACACAGAAAGCAACCAATAAATGTTGTCTACTTTTTGTAATGGGCTGTCTTTAAGACTGCTGAGCTGTCAATATCTAATAAAAAGAAACCCCTGCTTTGCCTCAGCCAGAGAAATGGATTTCACCATTATATTTTAAGAGAGAAGCCTTTTCCCTTGTCTTCGAGTTAATCAATTTCAATTCATTTCCCCCACCTTCTCGTTAAGCCAGCTTTGACCCTGCCTTTCAGCTCCAAATGATGATTTCATGAGAAGTTAAAATGAAATTAGCAAAACGCTATTTTTCTGTCAATGCCAGTTTAGTAGCTATAATAATGTAGTGAACAAGAGCTCCCATTTTTCTTACATGAAACTTCATGCTAGCATGAAACAACGGGGGGAGGGGGGATGCTAAATCATGATACCTAAACTTTCCTCCCTTAGAGTGGCAAGTAAGCTATTTTCAGCTTTCTGTTGTGACACCGTTATTTTTTTAGGTTGTGTCAACTTGCCTATTATCAATTTACCTCTTTGCAAGCTGTGTGCATCTTCTGTAACAGCCTTTATTGAGACCTCTTTGCCAGCACTGTCTAGGCATTTTCCTGGATGCAATGCATGAAAGGCTAGCCTGACATACTTATATGAAAAGATGATTTCTGGTTCAAGTATGAAAATACTGCAGGCCCTATCTACTTCAGAGATCCACACTATCTATTGCCACAACACTATGCACCAGTTTGTGCTGTGTATTCCCTTACACATTCTCAATGCATGTTTGCTTAGCTCTGTTCTGCAGATTGCCTACTAATTTGTCCAAAATTTTTATGTACACAAAAGGGAGGATTCCAAAAAAGAATATATTTGGCAGTGCTGAGGGCTGTGTTGATGAGAACTTTGGCTGGCAGTTTTCTTGTTTCCTACTTAGAAAGATGATAGCAGAAGAAGTTTTTATCTGATCTTATAGAGCAACTTGGGAGTGTGGACACACAATGGATTCTTTTGATAGGGAAGGCATGGGGAGAGGAGAGTGAGGGACTAAGCTCAGGTGTTACATCATTAAGGAGTTATCAAAAAGTTTACTAAGCAGGGGAATTTGGACTTAATGCACTGGTGGAACACTTGAGTAGAATTCATGAAATCTTAAGTTCAGTCCCTAGCAACACACACACACACACACACACACACACACACACACACACACACACACACCAAAGCTCAGCAGTCAAGACAAATAATAACTTTTCAGTTCACTATTTCCACTATTTAAAAAAAAAGATGGCAAATTTTATATAAAGAAAGGAAAAGTATTTCTGGTTCTATTTCTTTTATATCCATTTTACATGTACGTCCATACCATTTGGCCACATACTATATGTTTAAAAACCTTAATATTGCACTTACAATGAAAGCTTTGTACTACTGTATGGCATTTTAAAGCAATGATTAAAATGTTATTTGCTTTGAGCTATGTATTTGGGAGACCCACTTAAATTCTATGGCCAAGCAAGTGTTCCAACTGTCTACCTCTTCTCTGTAGTTGGATCCCAGCCCACTTGCAACTCAATGAAAAGTGACACCATTTTATCTTAAGTTGAGGTCTTGAACGTAGCCAAGATTAAAGAGAAATGCAATACTCATTTCTAGAGTGGCATTATGCTCAGAGGTAGCTAGAAGGTATAAAACATCCAAACATTTGATTGGACCAGTAAGACATTTTACATTCATGTACCAGAATAGTATTCAGCCAAAAGGGAAATTCAGACAATCACTAAGACATGAGCTTGAGTAGAATCATTCTGTCACAGAAGGATAAGTACTGCAGAATTTCACATCTATGAGGTATCAGATACAGTCCAACTTGTGGAAACAACCAGCAAGAATGGTATGTTTCAGGGGCTGTGGGAGAAGTAGATATAAAACTATTGATTAAAAGATACAGAGTTTTGGTACCCAATATGTAAACAAAGGTTTAGAAAATATAGTAACACTGATCTATATGTTTAAAAATACTTAAAACAGTAAGTAAGTTCTCTCTCTCTCTCTCCCCCTCCCTCCTTCCCTCCCTCCTTCCCTCCCTCCCTTTATCCCTCCCTTTATCCCTCCCTCCATCCCTCCCTCCCTCCCTCTGTGTGTGTGCTCATGATTTAAAATTTTAAATGGAAAAATCTTTTAACTGGGGAGGATCAGAGACAGAAAAGTACATAAAAAAGCAGAACTAGAAATATATACATATATTTATATAACTATAAATATGTGCACATAACAACAATTAATGACAAAAGAGACCATGAGTACGAAAGATAACTAAGATCGATATCTAGGAGTGTTTTTAGAGAAGAAAAGGGAGGGGGGAAATAGTGTAATTATAATATAATTGCAAAACTGAGAACACC
This sequence comes from Mus pahari, assembly GCF_900095145.1. Lineage (NCBI taxonomy): Eukaryota > Metazoa > Chordata > Mammalia > Rodentia > Muridae > Mus > Mus pahari. The sequence continues at coordinate 26,405,842 of NC_034609.1, forward strand.
AACAACAAAGGAACCAGAAACTGGAATAGAACTAGACCGCTGAGATGTGGACAAGAGGAAGCAAAGGCTCTGTGAAGTACCCAGGGAACTGCAGTCTCAGGACCTTTACCTGTCATTGGGACCAGCTACATTGGAAATGAGGCCAAAACATCCACTCAGGTTCTGTCATCCCTTCTGGCTCACCATTTTTCCCTTTGGTTACTTTCTAGAGAACAGGTCTTTGAGTGTAAGGTATATTTTTGATTAGAGACCCTGTCAGTTAATGTACACCTTCACAGTGCTGATGGACTGGCCAAGACATGCAGCCCATTTTGGATGCTTTTATAGAAAAGCTAAGACTTATTTCTCTAATAACTCTTTCATCTGCACATCTAGTTTTTTCCATTAGGAAAACTAAAATAGCTGTGGAATTGCTTTTTTCCTTCCACAATAACAGACACTGCTGTGAGCTAGTCACTCTGGGATATATGTAGAATGCGATGGTGAAACAATGAGAAATTTTCTCTTCGCTCCACACCCTTTTGGCAGAAGGACATTTTGTGACATCTCCTTCATGTTTCCAGGTCAGAGAACAGCTTCCCTTGTGTGAGCAGGACAGAGATAATTTATAACAACATATGCTGAGATAATGGACTGTCTCTTCTAGGGCAGATAGCATCTATAAATAATTTTAATAACTCACAAAGAGCCTTTTCTATAATAGGTTCTAAGTAAGCATGGATATTTTTAATGTTTTCTTTCACTGAAATAGGCTAGATGGTTCTTTTCTGTTGATAAGTGGAAGAAGGTATATGGTGAATAGCAGTCAGGGTAGGTGAGATCAAGCTATGATAATAAACATCCCACAAGTCCTTGTGACCTAAAAAATTGGAAGCGCATTACTCATAGTACACACCGTTTGCAGGTCAGTTATATCTCTGTTCTCTGCAGTCTTTACCCTGGGATCACTGATAATAGACCCTTTCCTTTAGCTGTCATGACCCCTCAATTCGGAACGATGTCATAAACCAGGCTTCTTCCATTCATTAACTTCATACTACTTTGTCCACATTTCCTCGGCCAAAGCAATTCATATGGCCTCTCAAGTTCAATAGGGTAGGTTGTCCTTTGGAAAACATTCCTGCAGCAATGACCTGAGAAAGTTAGCAAGACAGACCATAATTTAATGTGTTTGAGGGAAAGGAAAGTGAACTATGATCTCTACAAGTTTCAGATTTTTTTTTTCTAGACCATTCCCATCCATCTTTTGGTCTTGACCCCAACCTCAGCACATCAATAGTGCCCTTATATTTGTCTTATAAGTGAAGGTACTGAGTTGAGGCAGACTAAGGAACCTACCTAAGGGCACAGGGATGTTAGAATACATAGTAAAGCTGATGTTTGAATACATGTGCTACTAAGTTGTTACCTTCCCGAGGACAACATAGCAATTCCCAGATTAATGTGTAGATATCTATTATGCAAACTACTTGAAATTATGGAATCTGCTTTAGACATCTTTGTAAACAGAGGAGATAATGAATAAATCCAGCATGGAAAGGGGACTAGAATTGGTTATATTCTGGAATGGAGTGTTACGAGAAATGAATGATAGATTGATGTCTGGGATTTTCCACTTTGTTCTGCTTTGCTTGTGAACCTCATTGACCACCAGCATATTCATGACTCATCTCCTTTCAAGTTAAGACAAGTATTTTTCTACCTTAGCATGGTAATACATTCCTGTAAGCAAATATAAAGTTTGAAGCCAGCCTGAGCATCATAGTAATTTTAAGGCAAGGCTAGGCTACAAAGCAAGGACTTTTTTTTTTTATTTCCAATAAAAATGAAAGCTGGTAAGATGGCTTTGTTATTAAAGTACTCGTAGTGCAAGCATGAGGACCTGCGTTTGATCACCAGCATCCACACAAAAAGAACCTAGGGCAGTACTACCTGCCTGTTACCCCCTGCTGAGAGAGTGGAGGCAGCCAGATATATCAGCCTTGCTGGCTAGCCAGTCTAGTCAAACTAGTGAACTTTAGATTCAGTAAGAACTATGAGGCAGACATCTGGCATTAAGTTCATGCCTTCACACATGTATGCTCATACTTGCAACCATACTTAGCCCTGACACACACACACACACAGAGAGAGAGAGAGAGAGAGAGACAGAGACAGAGACAGAGACAGAGACAGACAGAGAGACAGAGAGAGAGACAGAGACAGAGAGAGACAGAGAGAGACAGAGAGAGAGAGACAGAGAGAGAGAGACAGAGAGAGAGAGACAGAGAGAGCGAGACAAAGAGAGGTGGGGTTGCAGGGTAGGGGAAGGGAAAGGGAGAATAAACACTAAAATCAATAGAAAGAAATAAGTACTTTTTCTGAATCATCATGTGTGAGAATAAAATATCTCTTTCGATAAATGACTGTGATTAAAAAGTAAACAATTACAATCTCTCCAATTATATAAGAAGATCATCTCAGGGAATGTTCTCACGTCAACACCAAAAGCAGATGCTGGAAACCACCTTCTGGAAAGCTGTATGATCAAAATCATAGAGTTGAAGAGCCCCCTCGCCTTTCTCCCATTCCTGTTTTTGCTTGCTAAAAGCATTATGAGAAATGGTTAAAAAAAAGGAGTGATGCATTGCTTCTCATGCTCCTAATGGATTAAAATAGAAACAAAAAATTAAGTGTCCAGTCATGGGTAGACAGGTGAAGAAGGGAAGGGCTATCTTGATGCTGTGTATGGGTTGAGATTAATTAACTTGTTTGTATGTTCAGCATACATTGTTTGTTTGTTATTCAGCATTGCAGTGAGGGGAACTGAACCTAGGGCCTTGAGCACACCACACAGTGATATACCACCGAGCTTCCTATCAACCCTTTATGTTACTGTTAAAAGACTATTTTATTAAAAGCACAAAGAGATATGTGAAGTCAATTTGGAGTTCATGTTCAGTGAAATACCAGAATATAGAAACGGCCACGAGGTTGGCAAGAAGGCACAGCAGGTAAAAGTCACTCACCACACAGCCCTAATGGCCTGAGTTCAATCTCTAGAACTTATGTAAAAAGATAAAACTATTAGCAAGCATCTGTAATCCCAGAACCTAAAGACAGATGGGGGGCTCATAGAAGAGGCACGCAAATGCATGTTACTGTGTTAAAACGGCTTTTCGTGTTTATTGGTATCATCCATGTGCAGCTTATATTTGCTTGGTAATGTTAATGAGATTTTTCTGGATGTAGCATCCAATATTATTGGAGACACAATTTAATAACAAACTCCCTGACCCTTTAGTTATTCCAGTCTATTTAATCTAATGATCCTGGGGTTATGTTTGTTTGTTTGTTTGCTTGTTTGTTTGAATGAATGAGAAATAAGATCCGGCACTAAGGAGATACAAAATCCACTTCAAAAAACCCCTGCTTTTTGGAGAGAGGAAAGAATTGGGAAGCAGAGTAGGCAAGGCAGAACTGCTGGAGGTTGTAATGGAAAATAGACACAGAAAAACGGAGGGATGCTTAGATTTTAAATATTTGAGAGCTGAAGCTGATAGGGTTGACTTTTGACTTTCTATTATGCTGCTAAGCTTTGCACCTGAGAAATTAAAAATATCATTCATCACTTATAAAGAAAAGATAATTGAAGGAGAAGCTTTGGTATCTGGAGGAGAAAAGCCTAGGTATTTAGTTTAGAGTGTGACAGAAAAAGATAACCTAGGGATCAAGAATAGAGAAATAGAAAATTTCAGGACTCAACTGAGGACACATCATTATTTAGAATTGGAGAGAAAGAAAGGAGAAGGAAAAGTGATGATCAATGATGTGGCATTGAAATTGAGCATGTGCTGTTGCCAGGAAATTAAGAGTATTTGAAGATGGAGGGAGCTGATATCAATGACCTCATTCAGTTTGTGTGGAGAGGACTAGAAAGTGACTACACTGTTGGGTGGTGAGCTATTGACAGAGTGAAAGCCCAGTGATTATGACTGGAGGGAGGAATGGCGAGAGAAGAAATCAGGGCATCAACGAAGACCTAGAATGATACTCTGGAGATGATAGACAGGCCCAGAAGTCTGAGGTAAAGAGAGAGCATTCATGAGATGGGAAACAGTACAGTGTTTTTGTGTGAGAAAGAATGATACAGGAACAAAGGAAAAGCTGAGAATTTAGAAATGATGGTGGGTGATCAACACTGGAAAAGATGTCCTTGAATAGAATGGAGAGGAGGGCTCGCAACATAGCAAAGAAATTGGCTTCAGAGAAAAGTGAGTTCATTTGTCACAGGAGTAAGCAAAGACACAGCAGGTGAACACAGATGCAAGAACCTGGTTATATTTGGTGATGGACGCAGGTGGAACTTCTCTTCTCATATAGCTTCTATTTTCTGAGTGAATTAAGAGAAATTATATTTTCCTCCCCTATCCAGGTGGGAATAAATCATAGAGCCCTCTAATTTCTGCATTTCAAAATGTGTTCTTCTATGACCTTGCAATACCTCTGTCTCACCTTCAAAGTAAAAACTCTAAACCTCATCTAAACCTCAACTTTAGGCATCTTCACATAATACTAATATTCAGAAGAGTGATTAATTTCCCTTTATTAACTATCATACTAGAAACATTTTAAGGTCCAGAGGCATCCATTCAACTTTTACACTTATAAATATAATAACAATCCCTTAGCCAATGTCTCGAAGCTCAAAATTAACAATAATAACTTAATCACTGTCTCAAGAATTTGGAGTCAGTAGTATTAACCCTACCTAACAAATAAGTAAATTCAGAATCAGTAGGATTAAGATACTTCATCCTTACTGTATATTCCACTCCCAGCATGGTTCATAGAGCTCAGTAAGTGTTTGGTGAATGGAGAAATATCACTTCACTTATGAATTTTATTGCTTAGTTGCCTTTCAGTTACAACAGATAGAAAAATCCATCAAATTTGATTTCATTTATTATATTTCTATTTCAAGTTCAGAAATGGTTTATTCAATGGTGAAACATTGTACCAATGGATTATATCGTACTGATGTACATCTATCCACCTTTAACTTATAGCTTATCTAAACATGGCAGTCTAGCATATGGAGGAAGCTCTCTTCAGAGAGATAGAACTGACTGAATTTTCTTGTTTGTTCCTCTTGTAGTGAGGAAACCCATCACATAAAATATTCTTGGGTAAACCGTGTACTAACCAGTACACTCTTGGTTCATTGAGCTAGTGAAATGAAAGAGACTCTCCTGGAGATATTGGGAGATCCAGATCATGAAGCCAGGATGGGCTTCATCTTTGTTGAGACAAATTAATTCAGAGAATAATTGTCAGGAAATATGGGAAAAAAGGGAAAGGATGCCTGAAGTCAAGGAGCCAATTTTCTCTATGTCCAAGTCAAGAGATTGTGACTGAGACTTACATGTGACAAATCATGAATCCCAGGATTTTTTCTTGGAGAAGAGTTGGTTCTATAATCTTCTCTTCTTTGTTTCCTCTCATTCAGTACTTATGAGTCAATGCCTATTGGATGAAACCTATTTCTTCATAGAATACCTCAAGTTAGCCCCCCCCAATATCAGATTCTTAATCACAGTTACATAAGATAAGTCTGGATTTATCTCATTTTCAAAGATTTACCTCATCTCGGTTGACATTTAATTATTGCATCAAACCATTAAAGAATGTATTCTATAGTACATTCTAATAAATCCATTACCAGCACTATCATTTACCCGAGGAAGGATTCTATATCAAAGATTTGAGAAGTAGCCTATCCATGGTCAAAGTCAAGCATCTTTTAAAAAGTAATGTAAAAACCGTTTGGATGAGAAACATTCCAGGCACTTCACAAAGAAAGCCAAGGCATCAATTAAAATGGCCCCAGACTCCAGATGAATATATCTTCATTCTATTCTCTGAATATTACTGAACCACTGGGCAAACTCTCATTCAGCCTATGCCACACTTCTTTTGTTGATGTTTCTTTTTGCACAGTGCATAGATCTGTACTTCATGGGGTTTTTTGGAGTTGCTGCCCCTTTGCATGAAATTAACATAACTTTTGAAGTCTTCTCTCATCCCTTATGGAATAACATCTCTGTTTCTTGACCGCTAGGCCTCTCCATTCCACTTCCTGTGTTAGTGTTCTGAAAACTACTTTGTGGGATGAAGCATTCTTTATACTTATTTATATTTATCTTTACTTTCACAAGAAAATAAGCCCCAGGACAGTAGGCTTTATTTCCTATTTTGTTCCTTGTTATATACCAATTACCCAGAGGAATGTCTAGGATATACAATGCAATCAAAGTTTCTCAAGTAAATGGAAAAAATTATAGTCCTCATATTCTACAAGCTCCTAATATAATGAGAGAGTCATGCAAGCAAACGAATCAACAAATCAAGCTCCCATTAATTAACTCTATGGCCATCTGCACTTCAACAAAGAAGAGTCCCCAGCACCACACCCAGAAGACTAAATACACCCTACACAATTAGACATTTTTAAATATGTCCTACACAACTAGATATTTTGAGACCCCATCACCAGTTTCATCTGATGAGTTTAGGAGGACTTAAAAAAAAAAAACTTTAACCCTCATGCCCTCTGTCTGAGAGACAGACTAAATGCTGTCTCAAAGGATTAATGGCAAAAGAAAAAAGAAAAATCAACACAATAGCAAGCATATGTATGATTTTATTATGTTATGAAAGAAAAGGTGAGGTTTGATTTGGCAGGGGAACGGGTATCTCTGCCCTGGGAGTACAGGACAATGAAGAAACTCTGGTTCTAAAACCCAGATGCCCTGTAGAGATTTATGCCTCACCAGGAAATGGGTGAAGAGGACTGAATGGTTTTAGGTGTTTAAAACTTTCATGTATAAAATGGCACGCCATCATTCATCAATCCATTGTCCCTTTGGCTGATCATCAATCCATGCTGAACTTGGAGTGGCTGCTCCAGGAAGGTGCTGCTGCCTGAGAGCTGACACCCTCTTAGACAGGATGTGGCTGGGGATGAGCTTTGTGATTTATGCCCCACTGTGATTTCAGTCTGCCACCCCATGATAGTGAGCCAGAGAAGTTGGAAGTTGTAATTCAATTTGAGTACATGATACAATCAAACTGAACAAAGTTAGCTTTGCTGGCCCATATGATAGAAATGATTACAAGACAACCTTTCTATATGATTTTGGTTTTGTAAATTTCAAAGCAGACACAATGGTGAATTTTACAGCTTAATTGTACTTGCATAATAAACAGGAAGACCATAATTTGCACAGAGTGTGTAGGCAATGAAGAATAGTGCTAAAATTACGGTCATAGACATTTTCTTTCTTTCTTTCTTTCTTTCTTTCTTTCTTTCTTTCTTTCTTTCTTTCTTTCTTCCTTTTGTTTTTTAACATACTATATAAAGTTTCTCAAAGAAAGAAAAAATACACTTTGCTTAATAACAATTATCTGGGAAATGAATCATTATTATTTTGGATTGGCTCTACTTGCATCCATGTTAAATGAAGGACTGCTGAATTAAAAGGTGACATTTAAGCCATTTCCTTAAAAATTATGTGACTTCCCAAGCTTTAGTACATTTCCTAAGCTCATGTTTTCATCTAGACAACTTTGCTACTTTAATGTTTTTTAAAATTAAATTTGTTCTCTGCTTCGTTACAATGCTTAGCAAGTTAATAAGTTGATAAATCATAATTAACTACAACTTTCTGTTCTGTTGCCCTTCTGAATTGCTTACTTTTTTACTTTTTCTGCTTTCAACAACTTCCTCATGTCATCTGCCACGTACATTCTTTATTAATGAAAGCAGATAAACCTCGTTTGAAGGTGGAGGCTTCGCTGGAAGTGAGCTGCGACTGGAGTGGCATTCACATCAATATGTGGCTGTCAAATGCTTGCACGTGTGTGTGCATGGGATGCTTGCACATATGTGTGCATGGGATGCTTGCCTGCTTTCCTCACAGCACTGTTTTGGTTTGTGTAGTTACTTGTGTTTGTTTCCATTAATTCTTCAAAAATATCTTTTACTAGCTCACCTTCACATTGCTGGGTACAATTCTCAAACCCCGATTCTAGTCTTCCATCAGGGATATTTTATTTCTTACAAAAGGGTAGGTATGTGGGTGTCAAATAAAGTATAATGAATTTTCAAACATTTCAGTCAAGCTTGAACATGTTCAAAGAGAGAGTCCAAAGGCCTCCTTCATTAGGATTCCACTTAGGGAATGTGGGTGAGCTTCATCAGAATGCAAAAACACAAGAGACCAAAAGGATTCCCACAAATTTTCTTTACACATCACACCATACGCATCTCCCCTAGTGGTTTATTTAGGAGAGCTGTGGGTTTTTTTTTTTTTTTTTCAGTGATAAAAATTTGGAACACATGAATGATATATTTATAGAAACAGAACCCAGGCTTTTCTCATTGCTTAAGTGACAATACATTTTTTTAAAAAAATAAATTTAACATATCAAAGAAACCTAATTAGTTTAATATATCTTTTTCAGATATTCCAGCTGGCCCTTCTGATTCCTTTTAATAGCTTATTTTTGTGATTGTATTTTGCTTACAATATTTCTTCTTCCCTTCCCTCTATTCAAATCCTTCTATGTACCACTCCATTTTCCTTCAAAACCATTGCAACTATTTTTTTTACCAATTATTACTGCATGGATCTGTGTAACTACATATACATGTATTTTTGAAAATATAATCTATTAAGCCCATAGTGTTACTTTTATGTGCTATCAGAACTGTGATTTTTTTATCAGGAAAGAGTGCAGAGGCAAGTTTTCTAATTGAGGGAGACTGGGCCTTACCAGGCTGTCTCCTCTCTGCCTTCTAGAAAACACACACAGTTATAACAGCTTAATATCCAGCTTGTTGGAGTCCCCTCCGCACACTCACTTTGGGGAAGTAATACCTAAGAGAGGGAATTTAAAGAAGGAAGAGCTTTATCTGACTCACCCTCAAAGGATCCTGTCTATCCAGATGAGCAAGGCAAAGTAGCAGAAGCTTTAGGCAGCTGGTCACAGTGCAACACCAATCAAGAGCAGAGGGAAATTAATGCTCATATTCAGTATTTTGGCTAAATTTTAATCACTTCGGGACTGAAGCCCATAAGATAGTGTCAACTACATTCAAGGTAGGCATACTTTGCTCTGCTAAACATCGCTGGAAGGACCTTGCTAGACACACCCTTTGGTGTGCTCCCATGGTGATTCTGAACCCCATCAAAGTGCCAGTATTCCATTTAATTCTGTTCTCTCTATATTCCTTTGCCGTTGTCTGCTTTTTAACCTTCTCTGTCCTTTATATGTTCCTAAAACATGCATCTCTGTATTTTTCCCCAACAGCCACCTTGGACTTACCTTGGATTATTGGTACTTGTTATTTTCTTTATTCCTTTTGAAATACTCTTCCAACCTCACGAATGGCTTATGGATGTGGTTTAGGAAGCAATCTTGCACATTCTGTCATGTGCCTGCAGGTTTTCCACAAGCACTGCTACTCTGCATAGGATGCAGGCTGGTGCTTCCCTTTCCTCCCAGTGTGTAGAGTATATGAGGATAAAAACTGATTTTTCTCCCACTCACTTCTGGGTTCATTCTAACCTGAGTGAGGCACTTCTATCGCAAAATGTCATCTACTTCCAAATGATGCTTCTACCAAAACATAGCCTCCAGAAGTTCCTTAAACTATGAAAAGCTGAAGCGATCCAGTCTAACCTCTCCATGTCAAATACCATCAATGGCAACTTCCATAGAAAAAGACCTTTAGAGATAAATGGTATGCTGGTCCTCTTCACCAGAGATTAGACTTGGCTGTCTTCCTTTGTTCTCTGGTCCATACTTTGAATCCTAAAAGACTTTGTTTCTTATCAATCCACATAACTAAAGACACTCAATACTAATTCTGTTTCTTGTGTTTTCAATTTGCATATATAACTACGTAATAATGCACATGTAAACTACAAAATTAAAGTCCCAAGGTCATTTTTAAAACACAGAAAAACCCCATGACTATAACAGAACATGAGTATTCCAGCACCAGAAAAAAAAAATCTGCTTAAATGTGCACACACAGGCAAATCCTTTGTAAATCAGATGACCAAATAAGAAGATAATGACGCCAAAATACTTCAACTTTCCCAACTAGGAACAATCAATTTTGAATATTTCTACTCAGTATTTTCCTTGGGCAACCCAGCCCATTCCTACTGGCAGTAATAAAATGAGTCTAAAATTTATGTCCTATAATACCAATCATGAAAATTGTTCAATTTTTTTTCATGCAAAATGAGAGCAAGTCTACACTCTAGACTCTAAGAAACTTCAAATAAGTGTTGTTGTAGATGAACAAGAAATAAAGGAATTTTAATAAACTTTTTAGAAATTTCTGTGGCTGTCAATTATCGTAACGTCAGTACATAAGAGTATCAACATCTTTCTCACAAACTTCAAATAAGTCATCTAAAATAAGTGCCCATTTTTGAGTTGTAATTTTATTCTTTTAAAACAATAATTTTTAAAAAAGAATCTTCTATTATACAGATGATTTGCTGTCTTACACTGTAAAGACATAGTACAGGATTAGGAAGAATTTCTTAAAATTTCTGTAACTCACCCCATTGCATTCCAAGGCTGGTGTGTGAAGTAGAAATAACAGATAACGAGGAACAGAATGCTTAAAAACACAATAGATATTCAATAAATTTTGGTTTTATTGCACGAAGGAATTTGATACATATTATGAATGAAATGCCTGCATAAAGTCCAACATAGTTACTATCCAATTTTACTATATCGATTTAAAAGAAATAATAAAAAAATTAATCCAATCAGAAGGATGGAAAAGGGGGTTCTTGGAGCTGTATGCATGAAGAAGTGCCATTGTATTATGTTGTGCTAAGAAAGTGTTTTTAAACCTAAGTGCTTTTGACAATCAAAGATTACTCTCATCTTGTCTATCTTACCATTGCTTGCTGTTATTTCTATGCCAGAATTCAAACTGAGAGGAAAATTTCTACTGGAGACACTGTCATTTTTTTTAACCATGAAGCTATGTAATTTAGGCATACATAATGACAAAGGATGTATTTAAAGGATAGGAGATAAGGTTAAGGTTCGGTGGTAGCATATTTGCTTTGCATATGGAAGGCTCTGAGTCTAATTTCCAGCATCAGAAAAAAAAAAAAAAAACTAAGTATCTGCATAAATGTACAGGCAAATCCTATGTTCATCAGATGACCAAATAAGGTAATGAGGCCAAAGTACTTCAACTTTCCCAACTAGACACAATTTGAAAGTCTCTAATATTAAAAGAAGCAGGAAGTTTGACAAGTTCGTGCACAGCATTAAAAAAGCATTTATTGAAAATAAAATTATCCTGGTGCTTATTAAATAGTCAATTGCATTTCTTCATCCAAAATAAACCAGATTTGGCCAGAGAGATGGCTCAGCAGCTAGGCTCAGTGGGTAAAGGCATGTGCTGCCAAGCCTGACAAGCTGAGTTTGATTCCAGAAACCCAAATGATGTAGGGAAAAAAATAGATTCCCACAAGTTGCCCCCCTGACTTCCACATATGCACCATGGCATGCACCTACAAGCCTTTGCACACACACACACACACACACACACACACACACACACACACACACAATTTAAGTAGATAGACATAACCAATGTTAAGTGTAGCAGGGCCATATTTATTTAAGATAGGATTGCAGCAAGTCTCCTTGCTGACCATCAAGAAGAGGAAGATCTTAGGTAATGAAACTAACAAAAGTCTTTTGCAAATCAAACAGAACCTACTTAAACACAAATTCAATTGGGGCAAGAATTCAGGCAGAAGTTCTGGTTTGTTCTTCATCGAGACCATAATTGTTCTGGAAAAAGAAACAAGTTCACTATCTGAAAAGATCTTCCTTATGGGACAAGTAAAGAAGCAAAGGGTTACTTTCTTGTTTGCATCCTAAAAGTATCCTAATTTTCACTATTGCTTTTAAGAGGTGTACAAATAGGGAAAAGGGCTATTCTTTTAAAAGAAAGGAAGCTTATGTCTGTCTGACTCACTCTTCAGGGTTAGCCTCAGCTGGAAGTGTTATTAAAGGGAAGATAACCACTAGGAACATGTACCACCTCGTGTAGCACCAACAACTCTTTTAATGATGCTGATAATTTATACTCGGTTGCTCTCTGTACCCAATTTTAGTGTACACATATTAAATTAAAATTAAGAAGAGTGGCTTCCTAAGTTTTTCTCCTGCTCTATACCAAATAGCAAGTTCTCAGGACTCCTGCACTCCAGGTGTGTATTAACCAGCAATGGCAATACTCCCATAAAGTTCCTAAATTATACATCTTAGAAAAAGAAAAATTTGGGCTCAGCTGGATGGTCTATACTGGTAACCCCAGAACTGGGAGTCAGAGGGATGAGAATTCGGAGTCCAAGGATTACAGATCAAACTACATAACCCCCTATCTCAAAAACAAAAACAAAAAAAATCAAACACACACACACACACACACACACACACACACACAACCCCAGAAGTTTTCCAGTTGTGATATCTCAAAGTTCACACATAATCTTAGCTGTTGAGAGACTGAGGCAAGAAGAACTCTGGAAATTGAACTGCACCGTAAGTTTCAAGCAAACAAATTATAAGAAAATATAAATCATCATTCGGGGGTGAGGTGTTTTAAAGTAGTCACTAAGCCATATGTCCCTAGAAAGCAATAAGAAGAATCGATTCAAGCCCATCTCCTACATTCTGGAATTTCCTTAGATAACATTACTATGTATCCTTGTACTTTCCTTGTGGTCGTTTCTGTCCATCTATTCAAACTTTTCTCTTCTTATACAGACTTGGGTGTCTAGCCTAGTGGTTTCATGGTAACTGTGTCTGACATGATCTTGTTTTAAGTACGTTTACATTCTGAGGTAGCAGAGTTTACAATGGACATAGGAGTTTCTGGAGCTATATTTCAGCCTATAACAAGGCCAAATTTTATTTATTTTCTAAGTTTTTAGCTAATTTTTGCTCTCTATTTCAATCTTAATTTCCTTGGCATCTAGTTGCCAAATAAATAAATCTGACAGAGACACTTCAGTTCAGCATTCTAAGACCTGAAATCACAGTGCCTAGGTCAATTTCATAAAGAATTACAAACCTTTCTATGGTAGAAAAAAAAAAATATGTGGTCTGCTGGCTTAAGAGGTCTCATGAATGTGAATGACAACTTGGTCTCATGAGGCTGTGACCTTGGGTAAGAATCATAAAATGGCCCAAATTGAACAAAAGTTGTAGTACCACATAAAGGAAAGAGTATTCCTTGCCAGGGAGCTTTTCCTCTATACACAGCTGCTCTCCTTCCCTGGCTGCACTCTTCCTGTCTGAGATCTGCTTGGTCAAGTCACACATTCTGGATTGTTTCCAGCCACAGGATGCCATTTCAACTTCAATGACAGCCTGAGCTGACATCATCTACTCAGAGCTGATGTCAGTCACCTTTCTAGCTGTTAATCTTTATCCTGACCCTTTTAGATTGAAAGACATCTTAGCTGTCCCTGGCTTCTTATTTTACATGGAAGTTTTCATGTGCTTCAGTTTTGAGTCTGAATCACACAAAATATAAAAGTAATAATACAACAACTACTTATAATAATAGTAGCGAATCCTAGAGTGTATTGTGAATATTCATCGAGTCCAGAATACATTCATATCCATTAGATGTGATTTATCATATTTACTATAGAGGTATTTAAGAAAAAAGAATAAAGAGAATATTTTTCCACTACATTCAGAAGGACAGACTAATTATGACATTGTTAGAAACCATTAATATGTGTGGATGCCTATCAAGCAATTATTAAAACCCGTACTTTCACCAGAAAAATAAAATGATCCTTATGAAAAATTTGTATATATAAATTTGAAAGTTCATTTCAAATTTTGCTATGATTTATATACCCACATTTTGATAATTTAAATTGTATATTAAACACATGTTTTAAAAATATGCCTCATTATAATATACTTTACACAACAATGTGTTATACTTCTTGCTGGGAACTCATTAGTAACATGTATTTATAGGACACATTCAAATGTATTGAGACATGTAGCTGCATTTATTTATAACAAATGAAATTAATGGAGCATCAGTGAATGAGATTTTAATTTGCTATTACCTGAAACTTAATAAAACCTTAAAGCCTGATTTATAAATTCATCAAGATGCTAGAAATGAGATTTTCTTTCTTTTTTTTTTTTTTTTTTTTTTTTCCGGGAGAGAGGAAAAGGAAAATTAACGCTCTGCATCTTTTCTAGCACAAAGCAGGGTTTCCTAAAGACTTCAAAATGAATATAACATTGCAGTGACCTACAAAACATAAACCATCAGAAGCTTGCTCAGATAACCTAACATATAAACAAACACATGCATGTGCATATACGTCCTTTGAAATCGACTGTGCTAGCTTCCAGGCAGCATGGGGAGGTGAGACAAGAGAGAGATTAGAGAAGAATAAAAGCTTAAGCACAAAGAATGTTAATTGTGGTATTATTTAAAACATCAAATTATAGAATCTCAATGAATCCTAATGAATCCAAGGATTTATTTGAGCCTAACAATAGCTAAGTACTTCTTAAAATGAAATCAGGAGAGATTAGGACAAAAGAGAAAAATATAAAGGTCCACCTGGAGCTTAAAAGTGAGGGAATAAAGAAGCATTACATGGCAGGTCAGTGGAAAACTTAAAAATTTATTCTGATGTCACCAGTATACTAAACCCTCTCCAAACCTGGGTGTTTGTTTCATAGTCGAGTCATTAGACTCCACCTCTAGCAACATTTTCTCGGCCCTTGCTTCTACAGTTTATTTATTTCCCTTTTCTCCAACGAAAAATTGGAGAGTTCATAAAAGCGTATTTTATTTTCAATCTACTACTTCATGGTTCTTGCCTTGATAATTATTACTTCTCTTTATTGCAAAACAATTCCTTTCCTTTGAAGGCACGCATCTTAAATGGCCATATTGCTACCCTGGCTCTTTCCTAAGTGTTAGCCTGCTTCTCTGCAGCGTCTCTTCTCTATGGATTGAGGGACAAGGATTGAATAATTGATGGGCTTCATTGAGGAGTGAGGTCCCTGGTTTCACACCCACTTAGACCAGAGCCAGTCAGCAGAAGCAAATTGGAGAATTGATAAATTACTCAGGTATTATTGTCTACATTATTCCTGAAGGCCTGACGACCTTAAATATCTCTGAGGACCAAGACAAAATACAAACATAATTCTAAAAAATTTATAGCCTCAGCTCCTCCAGTGGTACCTTAATCTTCACACCTGTAAGATGTAAATCCAGTGCTCCAGGGAGCACTGTCAATTGAGTGCCAAGTGGGTTTATCTTGCTATCATCGATGAATGAGTTTATAAGTAAATCAGAATCAGAGGCAATCTGTCCTTAAGTCAGAGGCAGCAAGTGGCTTAATGAAATCCTATCCTACTTAGAGGGCCCCAGCCCATAAAGTTCTTTCTACAGAAACTGGGAGTGTTACTGTGTGAGGCTGGAGATGAAAGAATACCTTTGCCTTCTCAGGCCAGGGAGTTTTCTTCTCTTGAATTTTGCTATTTTTCCAATTCTTGGAATAATTTGTAACAGAGAGTGCTTATATATCATCATAGTAAAACTTTCTTCCAGGCATTTTTTTTTTCCTATTATTTGTCCCGAGCTACCCTTCACTACACATCCAGTAATCTCTCTGTTACATTGTTGCTTCTTGAAGTTCCCTATCAAAGACTTGGTATAAGTGAAGCAGAGCCACCTTCAGTGATTGGCAATAGACAGTCTATGGAAGTCACACCGACTTACCCTAGAACTGCCATCTTATTTTCCTATAGTTTTCATTTGCTCATGAATAAAATACGAGTGTTGCGTGTGTAGCCCAGTTTAGGAGAATCTGTGTTCCTTTGGATTTCTCTATCTCTGCCAGACTTTCTCCTAATGGCTTCCTGCTGGGAATGAAGTAGAAGTCTTCATTCCTTCTCTGTGAGTGAATAATCCCAAATCAGGAACAGCCATTATAGAACTATGCTTCCCCTATCTGCAAGGCCATGTTTAAAATGGTATGCCTTTTTAAAAATATGTCTTTTCTTAAATGTATGTGTATGTGTGTATGAATGTGTTTCATGTATGTGTGGGTGCCTGCTGAGGTCAGAAGCCTGAGTTAGATCCCTTGGAGCCACTGAACATATGTGCCGGGAACGAATTTTAGTAGTCCTGCATCCCACCATACTCTTCTTGGAGTTATAATAGTAAAAATTTTTAGAAATATCTCAATCTCTACTTTTGAAAATGAAGTTTCTTTGTCAAATACTTTGTTACTTCCTACCTACTAAATATGTTATCAGTCATCATAGAAAAATATTTATATTGCAGGTCTTCCCTGATCCTATTTAACAGGAAATATAATCCACCCAGGAATACTATTTCTTTTATTGAATTCCATAGCTTGTGGATATCCTCACATTTCACACATGTCTAGTCTCCTAGGTCCGAATCCTTAGCTTCAGCTTTCATTTGCTCTTTTCCATTACATCTTTGAGTTTCAGAACCTACCTGAGCATTGTATGTATCCTATGTTCTCATGGTAGCATTAAAGGGTACAGAGTAAGTCCCTCTTTAGGTCAAGATTCTCAGAGAACTTCATGATATAATGAACAGGAAGAATGTGAGGTTCAGAGGATAAGGCAGAATATTACAGGACAGTATAGTATCTTCTGGAGATGAAGTGGCATCTGTCCTCATAAACGCACTGCAGCTGTAGTCACCAGTGTCAGTAATACATGAGACTGAGCCAATCCACTTTGCATCACGTATGGGAAAGCTGCTCACAAAGATTCATTCTCTCCTAAGGACTAGGAGCTTTAATGGTTTCTTGAGGAGGATCTATCATTTTCTTCCTTGATGAAGCCATTGGTACATTGACCATCTCCGGGAAAGAAACTCACAACTATGCTCATAAATAACATAATTAAACTCAGTGGATCATGAGAAGAGAATGAGAAAAATAAAAATATATCAAAGTGCAGTGAAGCCTTGTTGGGCAAACAGGTTTCAGAAGGAGAGACATGGGAGGGGGCAAATGGGACTGAAAACAATTGAAAATAATCAAAATTCTTCTATATCTTTATATAAAATTGTCAAGAGAATTTTAAAAAGTTTAAAATGTGGCCATATCGATTTCCCTCACTATTTTACAAACTTGTAAGGGGAAGTCCATCACCCAGACTTACCCTCGCTATTCAACACTTGTTTTTTTTCCACTGGAAGACTAAGATCCTGGATGTTGTCTTTCAGCACTGTGAAGGCTCTCTTCCTGGTTTTGCCTACTTTGTTTCCTAGTTTCTGTGTCTCCTCTCCCCTCCCACTAGCACTTTTCTCCAGCTTCAGCTCACGTCCTGTTTTTTCTAAGGCAGCCATGTTTATTTGCTTTGAAGCTCATCCGACAAAATTGCCCAGATATGATCCCCCTCTGAGCCCTGTCTCAGCACCGGAATTCTCCATCACCACGTTCAGTTTGTTTATGTTTAAGAATTGATTATCTCCATGACACTGATCGCTTGGAATCTTATCCAGTGTTGTATCTCTAATGCCCAACCATAAGTTCAGTGATTATAAAGTATCAAGTACAAATATTGGCGGACTAACTGAAGAGAAGTGCATTTCCTTTTCCAAATTCCCTGTCATCTGACTCTGAACAATCCTTTCAGACACTCTAGAGAATGATTCTCATTGTCTCAGATTTTGCAATAACTCAGACTTCATGTCTCTACCACTTATTAATCATAATAACTTTGAAATAATTTCTCTGTGCAAATATTCAGGGTCTCATCCATAACTAAGTGAAACACAGACTAAAATAATCAATCATTATTTTCTGAACCAAAGACCCTGTAATTAAGGAGTCTATCAATGTGCCAACAACTTGTGGGTTTAGAAATTAATTTTTGTTTGTTAAAGGACCTCAGACATAATGTAATGTGGGCCCATTGTGAAATGGATTAATGGATTAATTTTTATTTCATGTCTCTTCTTCTTTTCTATTTGAATTCTGTTGGAAAATAGAAAAGTCGTATGATTTTATTCCAATACAATTTTGACAAGATGTGCACCTTCTTGCCAAGTCAGTGGAATTGTCATCGTATTAAATTGCTCAAAGTGGAGAAGCAGGAAGTGAGCGCCTGAACCCTTTGGCTATGTGAAATAGACAGTTTATTTCATTCAGTCTTCAACTGAGTTCATTCTCTTACCAAGTGAGTACCTCCTTTGTGTCACGCCTATTTTGCTGTTATTTTAAATACAATACAAGCTGCACTGCAGAATCTCACTCTCGGATTTCTCATTTAGCCAGTGGCAGCACCTGAGTCGGAAACCAAATCTGGTCTGTGATACCTTTGGTCTGTCTTGTTGAAGTAAAAAAAAAAAAAATCACAGCTCTCATCTTAAAAGGAGAGCATTTATTCTGGATCCAATTTGATTGATCATGACCCTGGAATACATATTTGGATTAACCCAAATGCCATGTTCCTGTGTGGAAGCAGTTTCATGAGGTTTTGATAGTTTGATTGATCAAAATCTTCAGTCAAGGCAAGTTTAAAATATGTTGGTGGGTACACCAGTGAGGAGGGTTCAAGATGGGGGAAGCTTCTCCATAGATCCAAGATGCTAATGTCATGACATTCTTAGCTCTTTGGTTTCATGGAAGCCTGCCACTGGATAAGTTAATAGATTCTAAAAAGGGTTTTATCTGAAGTTAAAAGATGTTACTTCTCAAACAGAGGTGGCAAGCGGTGTCTATTCTGTAGTGCTGGAACTAGCACAAAATAAGGTAATTAGCCTCAGAGAATACAATAATCAATTTCTCTACTGTACTGAAATTCTAATCAGTCTTTCCACCTCTGCAGATATACCTTCTTTTCAAGGAGTTTTTGTTCAAAATATGCATTTGAGCCTATGGTTCTCACCTAACATATTGCTTGGTGTCTTTTCTTTGAAAATAAGTTGAAGAAAAGCCCAGAGAGGAAAAATATTCATATTAAAACACACAAGTGGCGTATAACTGAAGCACGTGTGAGCGGGAATGATACTTCGGAACCATCTTATCCAGCTCTAATTTGAATAATGATTGATACAACACCCATGGAGGGTCTGCAACAGTCCAATTTTTTGACTTACTCGTCTAGCTGATATTCACGGAACACCAACTCCATGCGACACAGCAATGGATAATTGTTACAAACATTAAATAAGATGGATATGCCTGTACACGTCCATGACACTCAAATGCTTTTTCATAGAGTGACTGCAGGAGATACAGTTATATTGAAATCTGCTGGTCTGTCTTAAATTCAGGCATTCTTCAATGAAGCTGCGCTGATATCTAAGGGCTGTGGTGCCGGATCAGTGGGAAATACCTTCATAATTCTGACTGATGGCAAGAAGCCACCTTGCCTAGGAAAGAAGAGCACAGAACAGCAATGACAGGGCAGAGCGACCCACGTAGTCAGGGTTAGGTGCTTCTCTTACAGCATCTCTGCTGAAGTGTCATCTCTGTACTTAGTTGTGGCTGATGTCCTAGGCTGCCACTCCCTGGAGTATAAAACCATATTTTAGTGATGCTCTCAAAACACATTTGATGACAGAATGAAGGATAAAGAAAATATTTAACGTTGGTTTTTGAGGAGTGTTTCCCTTACCATGCAAATTTCCATGAAATACAAGTGAGACTGGTTGTCTAAAGAGGAAATTCCATGCACAGGAAAAAAAATGACCAACTGAATGAAGGTCTGGGTGAGAAGAAATAGAAATTGACAAACAGAAGTGGATTATGCAAGGCCAGAAAATAAGACCTTTTGATAACGTTGCCACTTGGTGGTAGTTGTTGGTGGGTTTCATAGTTTCCTAATAATTAAGGAGTTAAAAATTTGTGACTAGAATAAAATCAGATCTCCTATGGGTTTTCGTACATCAGACACATGAAGTAAGACAGTCAGCTGCATAGAGTTACTATTACAGTAGTCTTCCTTCATTTTACTACCAAATTTTAAAAATTTTACTACGTGTTCAACATTGCCATATAGTAAGGTTTATCACTACTTTTTGGTACCCATTTTCCTGTCATTGGGTGTATCTTTAAAAGGCAGTCTCTCTAAGTGTTGTAGTTGGGTACAAGTGCTGCCTGCTTGCAAACTCACAGCAGGAGTGCAGAACAGACAAAGCTAAGGTAAGACACCCTGCTTTTCAGAGTTACCTTCGGACAAAGTCAGTATTTTGTCTGAATATGCCAGATGTTCGTATTTCTCATTTAATCTTCACATCATTTCTCTCTCTGACAGCCAGATTTATCTTCCAAAGCTCATTTGCATTTTAAAAAAAATCAAAGTTTTATTTCCAATTATAAAGGTAAGATATGTCTATTATGGAAAATGCGAAATTACAGAAAAATCACAGTTAAGAGTAAAACCACTATTTCTCTCTTGGTATAGGTTTGGGTTGTTTTTGGTTTCGGTTTTGGTTTTTGTTTAAGAATATAACAAACGTGAGCTTAAGAGATGGCTTAGTTGTTGAGAGCACTACCTGCTCTCAGGTAAATTCCTCTCAGGTAAATTAAATTCCCAGCACACACACACACACAACTTCTTACAGCTTTCTGTGACTCTAGTTCCAAGGGATCTCATACCTACACACAGATATAAATTCAGGCACAAGACCAATACACGTAAAATTAAATAAATCTTTAAAATATATAACAGACTATCGAATGTACTATGGTAATATACTGTAATGAACTCTGTCTGAAGAAGCTACTGAATGAACAATGTGCATAACAGAATAAGACAAAAAACATGAAGACCTGAGAAACAGGTGGGATTCTCACTGGATAAAGGCAAAGACAGCGCCCATTGTGGTGTGAAGATATATCTCAAATACACTAGCAAGCAAATAAAGCTAAAACCATATAATGGAAAAAAAAAAAAGCATCTTCAACAAATGATGCTAACTGGATGTCTCTGCATGTAGAAGAATGCAAATAGATCCATATTCATCACCCTGCACAAAACTTTAAGTTCAAATGGATCAAAAACTTAAACATAGAACCAGATACACTGAATCTAAGAACAGAGAATAGGGAACAGTCTTGAACTCATTGGTACAGAGGATAACTTCCTGAACAAAATACTGATAACTCAGACTTTAAGTTCAATAATTAATAAATGGAACCTCAAGAAATGGAAAATTTTCTATAAGCAAAAGGATAGAATCAAGGGACAAATAGTAGACAACAGATTGAGAAAAGATCTTCAATAACCCTACATCTGACAAATGGTGTACTGGATAACTTTGTTTCAACTTGACACAGCTGGAGTTATCACAGAGAAAGGAGCTTCAGTTGGAGAAGTGCCTCCATGAGATCCAGCTGTAAGACATTTTCTCAATTAGTGATCAAGAGGGGAGGGCCACTTGTGGGTGGTGCCATCTCTGGGCTGGTAGTCTTGGGTTCTATAAGAGAGTAGACTGAGCAAGCCAGTGGAAGCAAGCCAGTAAAGAACATCCCTCCATGGCTTCTGCATCAGCTCCTGCTTTCTGACCTGCTTGAGTTCCAGTCCTGCATCCTTTGGTGATCAAAAGGAGTATGGAAATGTAAGCCAAATAAACCCTTTACTCAGCAACTTGCTTCTTGGTCATGATGTTTGTGCAGGAATAGAAACCCTGACTAAGACTAATGACAAAAGTCAAGTAGTTTGACTACAACAACCCAAAATAACCCAATTAAAAATGGGGTACAGAACTAAACAGAGAATTTTCAACAGAGGGGTCTCTAATGGCAGAGATACACTAATATCCTTTGTCATCAGAGAAATGCAAATCAAAAAAACCTCTGAGATTCCACCTTACACTCTTCAGAATTGCTAAGATCAAAATTCAAGGTATAGCACATTCTGTTGAGAATGTCAAGCAAGGGCAATACTCCTCCACTGCTGGTGGTAGTGCAAAATTGTACAACCACTCTCGAAACCAAGTTGGTGGATTCTCAGAAAACTGGGAAGAGTTCTAACTCAAGACCCAGCGATATCACTCCCAGGCATATATCCAAAGAGTTGCCACGATGGGTTGGTACCCAAGAGGACCTCCCAGAGCATTCTCAGAGATGAAGGATGGATGTGTGTGGTGGGAGGAGGAGCCATGAAAGGAAGGGACTGGGAAGAGAGGGAGCTGCAATCAGGTTGTAAAGTGAATGAATGAATGAATGAATGAACAGAAAAACAAATGAGAAAAATCACATATCTGAAATTAATCATAACCTCTTATAATATTTAGAGAATTCCAGTCTATTTTTTCACCTCCTTATTAATGATGCATTCCCCAGATCTATGACTGAGCTGCAAATCTACCTTTCTGAATCTTTCTGTCTCCTTTATTTAAGGATCAGTGTTCTCAAGCCATCTTACTAGGGTATTTGAGAAATATCTTAACACTATACTGGGCACTGCCTTTGCCTCTATTCAGTGAGGAACCTACCTATTTCTCAAGTTTTCACCTCTCTTGTCTTATTCTACCATGCACATTTTCCAATAGCTTCTTCAGACAGGGTACATGCAGATAATATTTTCAGACTGTGTCTAAGAATATCTTCTAACTCTTTCACATGTAGTTGTTGGTTTGTCCAGATATGGAACATTAGGCTGAATATAGATTCAGGCTACAATATTAGAAAGCATTTCTTGTTTTGTTGTTGATTTTTTTTTCTTTCCAGACAGAGTTTCTTTGTGTAGCCCTGGATATTTTGGACATCACTCCATAGATCATTCAGCCTTGAACTCAGAAATTCACTTGTCTCTGCTTCCTGAGTGCTGGGATTAAAGTCATGTGCCTGGCCACATAGGGCAGTAGAAACTCCTGGGAATCTATGAGGGTGACCTTAGCAAAGTCTTAGCAATGGGGACTACGGAGTCTGAACTGGCTGTTCTCTGTAACCCAGCAAGACTTCCAGTGGAAAAACTGGTATACTAACCAGCCACAGAACCTTTGCCCCATAATTTGTTCTGCTTACAAGATGGGCAGGGGTAAAAGACAGAGGAAAATTTGAGAACTTGGTCAACCAATGACTGATTCAGCTTGAGCTCCATGCCATGAAATGGAGCTCACCCCTGACACTGTTAATGATACCCTGTTATACTTGCAATCTGTAACACAGCATCTGGCAACTGATGGGAACAGGTGCAGAGGCCTACAGCCAGACATTATGCAGAGCTTGGGGAATCCTTCAGAAGAAAGGGAGAAGGATTATAGAAGCCAGAAGAGTCAAGGACAACACAAGTATACTTACAGAATTGAGTCATATGAACTCACCAGGGTTCACAGAGACAGAACTGTCAACCAGGGACCATGCATGGGGCTGACCTAGGCCCTCTACACATATGGAAGTGTTGTCTAGCTTAGTCTTCATGTGATACTCCTGCAGCAGGAGAAAGGGCTGTCTCTGACTCTATGGCCTTCGTTTGGGACCCTTTCCCTTAACTGAGCTGCCTTGTGTAGTCGCAATACTCATTATAACTTGGTATGCCAAGACTAGTCGATGCCCATGGGAGGCTTCCCCTTTTCTGAAGAGAAAAACGAGAAGGAGTGAATTTGGGGTGGGTGAGGTATGGGGAAAGAACTGGGAGGAAAGGGCGAGAGGAAAACTGCAATCAAGATGTAAAGTAAATAAAGTGCTTACTAATTAAAATTAAAAAAAAATAAAACACCTCTTTTCTTTCAAATTTTCACAAATGTTGAATAGTAGTTTGTAGAGGTTATATTGTTATTTTTGTCTGTGGTGCGTGCATGTGTGTGCGTGTGCATGTGTGTGTGTGTGTGTGTGTGTGTGTGTGTGTGTGCGTGTGTGTGTGTGTGTGAAGTGTGTGCACACTTGCTTGCAGGGAACTGAACTGCAGATACCATAAGAGAATGTCAGATCCTCTGGAGCAGAGTTGCAGAAATGAGTCCTGGGAACTGAACTCGGCTCCTCTATGAAGAGAAGCAAGCACTCAGACAGTGAAACATTTCTCCAATAATAATATACTGCCTTATTAGCTCATCCTCTTTCTGCTTACCCCCACCTGTATTCTGAAATCTGATTTGGACACTTGTATATTTCCTTTGTGCCCACTAGGTACTCAATGTAGCTTTTGGCATGGAACATATTAATTTTAGTTAATAGAATGATATATTAAATAATTTTTCACACGGCTGAAGAGATGGCTCTGCAGTTAAGGGCACTGACTATTCTTCCAGAGGTCCTGCGTTCAATTCCCAGCAACAGCATGGTGGCTCACAACCATCTGTAATGGAATCTCATCTTTTTGATGTTTCTTAAGATATCTATAGTGTACTCATATAAATAAAATCAAAATAAATAAATCTTTAAAAATTTTAATACTTCATTTTATTTCTCAGAAATGCCTGCATATCAAGTATTAACATTAGACTCTGGCCACTACTATTTATTTATTTTACCTTTTTCTTTGCAGCCTCAACTCTTTTAATATTTGTAATTTTACTTCTGTTATTGTGCTTTCAATGTAAACTACTTTTCTCATTCATGAATATCTTCAGCATCTTTATCGTGCATGTGTCCATGTATCTGACCTCTGTCACTCTGGTTAAGATTTTGAAAACATTTATAGTAACTGACTGTTATTCACACATAGGAGATTTTCCCCTTCTTTGAACTACTTCCTTGTGTTAAAATATTTAACCCCTTAGTGTTTAACTAAGACACTAGAGAATTTGTAAGAGGATCAGAGACAAAAACCTGTGTTCAATAACTATTTTTTGAGTATCAATTTCCAACAAGTTATAGTAGAGATCAGTTTACAAAGAAACAACTGAAGTATAGAAAACCAGTACTCAGGGCCTTGAACTAGTACATTGGTGACTTAGTTGTTCTTCCTAAGAAATAACTGATATTGGACCTAAACTTGATTTCCTTGTACTGTAGTACTTGTACAAGTACTTGTAGTACATTTTCTTTTTTGATTCATTTACTTCATTTCATGGGTATGAGAGTTTTACCTTCCTGGATGTATGTGTATCAAATGCATGCTGGTGGGTCCAGAAGAGGGTGTCAGATGCCCTGAAACTGAATTTACAGATGGTTGCTAGCCATCTCAAGGTACTGGGAACTGAACCCAGGTCCTATGCAAGAGCAATAAATGCTCTTACCCACTGAGGCATCACCCTACCCCCAACAAACAAAGCCAATCTACATTTAGTTCTTTTCTAATCTCTAAAATCTGAAGATAAATGTATGTGATTTTTCCCATAGTCGTGCTTACATCTTAAATGTATTCTCAACTCATTTCCCTGCAATCTCAATAATTTAAACTCATATGTGAATTATGTAATGGCTCCAGTACAATAAAAACACCCGGGTTGCTGTCTCCATTAAATGTCGCTGCTGACATTTCAAAAATACACAGAAGTTGACATTAAACTCCCTACTTAGGAGCTGTGTTATCATCTCAGATGTATACACGGATGCCTAGGCCAGAATGAGATTAGAGAGCGATCTTCAGCAATTTCATCTGCCACAGAAATATCTAGCAAACATTCTTTTCCCGCCTCTCTGGAGTCTTTCTAATCCTAAGACAGAGCTCTTGTTCAACAGCTTTTCGAGCCCAGTATGATGAACATGAAACACGTAGATGCACACACAGACTCTTCTATCTCAGCCTGGACACATTACAGAGACTGTATGACATTTTACCTTCATATATGTGAGTGGGGTTGGTGATGCTCGATTCATACCAGTGAGCCATAGCGGGTGCAAAGAAATAAATGAATGAAAGGAGTGAGTTTGCAATGAGTATCTGAGTTGGGAGAGACAGCACGGTTTCCTTGTTTACATTTATTTGCTCCGGGTTAACTTTTTCTTTTCACCTTTTTTTTTTTTTTTTTTCTCCACCAAACAATTCATTATACAAATTTTCAAGCATATTGCAAAACTGAAAGGAATTTACAGTGAACAGCCACATGCCTCCCACCTACCTTTTATTATAAATATTTTACTATTTTCATTTTAAACACATATCTGTCTGTCTACCAAGAGTTGTTTTCCTTTTAACGTTTCAAAGTTAAACTGCAGGTAATTGTATACATCCGCTAACTGCTTCAGCATACACAGTCTTAACTATTTACAATACTTCCTTTCATACACAATTTTACACACATACATTTACGTCCAATTTTTATACAAGATACAACACACGAATGCAAAATTCCAAAGTATAAGTTTATGAAGCTTTTGCAAAGCATTGTGTCCTTTGTCTTTAGTTTTGTACTGAGTCAATGCATTTGTTTCAATTGGTAGAAGTTATGATGTATAACTCATGCTAAACTTTAATGATGACACTATAAATTTTAAAAAGACACAGGATAAATTGAGAAGAAAATAGTTAATTGTCATAGAGAAATTATGACAGAGAGTATTTACCACTAAAGGAGCACACATACAATGACCACAAATTACAAAATGAGAGAGAGAGAGAGAGAGAGAGAGAGAGAGAGAGAGAGAGAGAGAGAGAGAATCATTTCTTTATGGAAAAAATGTGCTTCATAGATTGGACCTCGTGAAAATATACATTCGAATAACGAATAACGAATTGACAAGTCACAGCCAGCTTGGTTGGCTTCCCTGAGAAACTGCTAAAATTCACCTTTAATGTATGTTTGCTTTCTGAGTGTCTGAAATTCTTGGGAAGTGTTTGAAAATTGACATCAAATTTGTTCTTAAACTTCTTAATATAAATACACTTGAGAACACAATGGGAGGATGCTTTGAAAATGCAGAAGAATCACCATGAAGAATATTTCCTTATTTAAGGCATACTGTAAGAGCATTTTCTGTAAACTAGGAAAGCTCGAGGAATGTCAGGATTCAACACAAAGCCTAAAAATAGAAAAAGGAAAGAGAAGGAAAAATGAAGCTCCTTTTAAATTTGAGAATGCATTATTTTGGGTGTCACACAGTGTAATTCTTGTCATTGTTCACTCCCTCATGGTCTGAACGTGCTCTGATGGCAAACCCTGAAAATGGAGTTGTGTGTTTGTGTGTCCCTGTGAAATACATGGTTTTCCTCACTGTTCAGTTCATTCTGATTTCCTTGTTACTATTCCTGAGCTAGACTCTCAACCAAGCCCACTTACCACCTGGTCATAAAATATAATCACTTTAACCATTCATACTTAGAGATTTATACTGATGAGTATTCATGTTTCCATTTTGTCAAAAACATTTACTATATGTTTTCTAACAATATAATTTGTAATTTCATAATAATGATAACCATATGGTACTAATTAAAAATGCATAAAAATAATATCTTAAGGAAGATAGTAAATTTGGATCATTTGTGACCACTTTTTTTTTTTTTTTTTTTTTTTTTTTTTTTTTTT
>NC_034609.1:26433433-26436563 GCF_900095145.1 Mus pahari
AGTACACTGTAGCTGTCCTCAGACACTCCAGAAGAGGGTGTCAGATCTTGTTACGGATGGTTGTGAGCCACCATGTGGTTGCTGGGATTTGAACTCTGGTCCTTCGGAAGAGCAGTCGGGTGCTCTTACCCACTGAGCCATCCCACCAGCCCGACCACTTTTTAAATTATGAAGATGTAACATAGTCTCTATGGTATATAATATAACCATATTTATATTATACCATAATATAGCATGATCATTTTTTCCTTCACTGATAACTATTATCCAGGCATTGAGTATTTAATTAGCTTAGAGAACAAGACAAATTATTTAGCACAAAGCTTACTAGGATAGTTATTTTGGATTAAGAAGGATGAATAGAGCCTAATATTGTGCAAGGCTGTGTGGTTGATCTTTATCTCTAAAAATAAAAAAGTGGGGATGGATGGAGGAGAGGAGAAGGGATAGAGGGAGGAGAAGTATTACTGACATGGAATCAAAAGTATATAAGTAATCTACTAAGATGTGGAAGAATGGTGGGTTTTACAAGAAACTAAATCAAAGTCAGAAAATAGAGACAAATGGACCAGAATGCAATGCATTGGAATGTAACATGATTAATCTATTATTTTCTTTTTAACCAAAGCTTTATGATCAGCATTATTTTCTTCTTCTTGACATTTCAACAGAACAAACAAAGGAAGGACTTCCACTCAATCAGTCAATTAGTGTTGCTTTTCATCAGATATTCTTCAAAAATCTATAGATGCCTTCATTTTTGACATCTAATTGTCTACACACCAGGTCAAATATAACTGATTCAAACATTGCTCATACATAAGAACAATAGCAATCTAGCTGAGAAAAGGAGAGAACCTGACACTTTCTAGGAGAACAGCAATTGAGAGATGAAGAAAAAGAGGTACAGGTGCTAAGCAGTAAATGGCCTTGCCAACGTTGATGGCAACACATCTAGAAAATTACATAGAGCTATAAACTAGGCTGATCACTTTCCATACAGGGAAAAATATCAGGAGACTCCTAAGCACTGTCTAAGTCACCTCTGCCAGCAGCAAGACTTCTTATTTCTATGTCAGGATGATTTTGAAGTATCTAACTTTACTTTGAAATAGAATCCATTATTATGGTAGACCACCCAAGTACCCATTTAGGAGTAAAGGAGCTCTTGTCTCACTACTGAGAATGCTTTTCTCTGACAGTCCTCAAAAGTCAGGCATCTTTGGGAAATGCTTTAGTTAGAGGGAACTGTCTTGTCCCACTAAACTAGTATGTAGTCAGTGTCTACTTGACATAAACTTATGAAGACCCACATGTAGGCATATATATCTCACAATCAACTTTAATAAGGGTTCAACCTCCCCTCTAGCCACCACTCAGCAGAGGTAGTAGAACAAGAAAGGTTATTAGGATACAGTGGATGGGGAAGGGAAGTGTACCTGTTTAGGATTAGTTCTTTGAAGTGATTCCAAACTTCCTTGTTCTCAGTATAGTCCACTAGCAAACACCACACACAAATCAGCAGCTGCAGTCCAGTCCACTCAGTGTACACCATACCTGAATCAGCAGGGGCAGTTCAAACCAGAAGAAACCCCAAGGGTAGACAATCAGTTCAAGTTGGTGGAAACAGCAAGAAGCCATAAGGATCCTGAGAAATTCCTTGTTGAGTTTCTCTCTGTGATGTCACTGCATGTAGAGCACAACCACACAATGTAAGGCGAACCAATACATGTCTGTCTTCAATGAACACTAGCAAGGTGGAGCAAAGTGAACTAATGCTCTGACTTCCACTCTCTGTGGAGCCATATCTATATTCTTCTATGCCTCTTTCATGTGCTTGCTATAGCAAAACAAACATCCTTTCACCTACGTCTACATCAGCAAAAACTTCTTTGACTTGTCTGGCTCAGACAAACATCATTATAAACTAACTGAGACGTCAAAGAAAACAGAAATTACCACTTTACCAATATTCTCACTCCATTTGATACAGATGCAGCTGTATCATTACTCCTTAGGAAGTCATTTGAATCTTTTCTCGAACTTCATTTCTCCATCTTTCAAATTTCTCCTTTCTCATCCTTCCATAGCTGGGATTCTAGAATACATCTTCTAAAGCATTAATTACCATTTTATGTAGGCAGCTTTGTGACATGATGAAGTTGCCCAGGAGAGCTACACAGAGGAAAGGCAGCTTCATGTGAACTATGGATACCTTTGGTCACATCATGCTCATGCAAGAAGTGAGTTGGTATTTATTAAGAGCAAGTGAAATCCACATTAGCATAATCTTCACTTTGTGATAATTCACAAACAGGAATGTCAGTGAGCTAGCTTCTCGAGATACGGACAATAATCTCCCTTTACTTCATATAATGTGTAATTCAATAACAGGGAACCAAACATCAACAGGAAACCCTTCAATGAAGCATAACAATTGATTCTGTCACTGTTACTTCATGTCCTTGCAACATATCCTCTGGTTGCATGTGGAAGTTTGAGGAAATACTTACTTCTAGTATGACATAAATGAGGAGACTACAAGAATTAGAATTGGAGTGGTACCAGTATCTTCATGGATTCAGGGGTACAAGCTTACTAAGGGCAGTTCTTTCTAGTTAGAAACTCACACTGGATGGTAAAGGCAGTTAGCTGAATGTATTTGTAGATAATGATTTTACTGAAATGAAGAAACTAAAACAATCAGAATCAGGGAATTTGCCCTTAACTTTGGGAATGATGATTTGTGTTGTCAAAAAGTTAATTTTATGTAACTGGGAGATTAAAAACGTTCCATGTTTTAAGTCTTATTTTATGTAACACACTATGATCTGGTCTCTGCTTCCCCAAGATAGAGAAGGACAGGTAGACATGAAGATGTGGGTATAGCTTCAGGACTTCAGAATGTTTCCTTGCTAGAGCTCACCCACTTTGTCTTTGCTGCCCTCCATTCATCTCATAATCCTGGAAAAGCATCCTTCCCACAATACTTCTCCTCATTCTTGCAGTCATTTACTTATGTATGTATGTATTTCTTCTTCTTCTTCTTCTTCTTCTTCTTCTTCTTCTTCTTCTTCTTCTTCTTCTTCTTCTTCTTCTTCTTCTTCTTCTTCTTCTTCTTCTTCTTCTT
>NC_034609.1:26436743-26451533 GCF_900095145.1 Mus pahari
CTCCTCTCCTCCTCCTCCTCCTCTTCCTTCTCCTCCTTCTTCATGCAATAATCCCATCTGTTTGAACTCTGGCTTTATGCTAAACAAAATGGTGGTTTATGGTCTCCATTCTTGATTCCCAGGTGAGTGTAAATTAAATTCCTCCATCAGATAAACACTTAGCAGTGTTGTAATAAAATAACTGAAAGAGGAATGGCAGGATGCTGCTGTACATATGAGCACATGTATCGACTTTCTGTGGGAACTCATATCATTTTTGCTTATTTGTAAGTTCATGTCCATTACTTCTCCATTTACATCAAAGCTATAACTCCCTGATCCAGTTTGCAGAGTTTATGGGAGATCTTAAACCATGGGCCCCCAACTGTTTCTTCTCTATTTGCTTTTCTCATGAGAAGTGAGGTGTAGTTTGGACCATACCTCACCCTTTACCACTGTATATCAGGAAACCTTATTGGGATCAGGGGCAGTGAACAATCTTTGGAGAATTTTATAGTAAAGCATGAGTTTTGAACACTAGTTCACTACCCCATACCTCTGTGACATATGCCACTTCAGTTTTTTGACATGTTCTCTCCTCGGTACAAATGAGAGTCATGAGCTTATAGTAATATTGATGGGATTCAGGGAGGCAGTGCAATGAGTGGATTTTTAGATTAAACAGTGCTGATGGTTACATAACATGGGCAGCATTCTGACGGCCACTCGATTTTGTGGTGAATTTCATGTTGTGGGAATTGCGTCTGTAAAATAGCAGTGAAAATTTCTCAAAGTGGTATGCTTTATCTATAAAGCACATTGAACACAACATGAAATACCTGGAATGTATTAAAAGAATGTCATCTCCTCTTTGTCAGGAGAGAAACTGAAGCTTCTACCAGAAACCTTGGACAGCTGGCAGTCATGTGGAAGCAAATGCCAGAATCCATAAAGAGGATTTCTTGAGAAATAAACTCTGGAAAAACTAAAATTTTTTTTTAGCCCAAGCATCCCAACACCCCATCTCCCTCAGACAGTGACATTGCAGAGTCTTCTTTGGCATGAATTTTGTTCTCTGCTCCCTCCCAGTCCTGTCCTTGTCCCCAAGGCCTTGCCCTCAGAGACCTTCTAGCAGGACTTTGTTGACAATGGCCTATTTTCCAAAGACTCTAGAAGCAGCTGTAAGATTTCATTTGGATGATGATTGTTCACACTTAGGCTCATAAAGGAAAAGCAAAACTCAAGCCTTGGAGAGAAAGGGTCAGTAGAAATAAACATATCTTGAAAACATGTCCCAGCTGTGTGTTTACATAGCATGGTCTTCAGCATGCATAGCTGTGGTTAGCAGAGAGCAAAGTAGCTGCTATCTATTCATCCCGCTCTGTATGTGATGGCTTTGGAACAAAAGTGTGAGGGACCTTTCCTTGACATTTGCTCGGCATCCTTAACACTGTACTTTTGAAAGCCACACTTTTTAACTGTGTGATTCAGCAGCGACATTCTCATTAGATAAGATGTTGGGGATTAAAGTCATGAATGAAAGTACATGTCTAAAAACTGTACACAGGCAAATTGTATAATCATTTACATAGTCACCAATATTACATTCTCTAAAATGGGGCCATAATATTAATCTTGATGCTCTCTAAAGAAGATAAGGTTCTAAACATGACTATATTTATACATTTTGCTCCGTATCAGTTTTTCCAAGAACTGTACTTGCAAGAGTAGGACCAATCATGTCACATACTTCAGTCTTCCCACATCCATTCATCTTTTGTCTCCTTGAATCACATAAGTGTATATAGCAAATCAGACTCAGTTCCAGATGGTGCTTAAAGGCATTTCTCACCAAGACAGAGGAGGGACACCTGGTATCTGGTAGGAAATCAGATTAAAAATATTTTCCATGTACAGTTTGTAAACAAAGCTCTGTGGGATAATAAAAACTACAATAATAATTAGGCTCTTGTCAGTAGGACAGTGGTGCATCAAGGTATTTGTCACACCACCAAAGCTTTCATTTTCCAGGAGAGGCTATAGGAATAGATTTATGATCATTATTATAAGGCACTTATGAACAAGTTATTCCCCTGATTCGGGGTTTCATCAACGGTTTTCCAGAGTAGCTAGAAAGCTACTCCTATTGAGCTCATAGTTGAGAGTCAGGGCGACGCCACAGAATGTAATAACCTTTGGTGACCCAGCCAAATCCAAGGACAAAAACATAAGCTTAGCACTACCCTGAAAGCAAAAAAAGCTCCAATATCCATTGTTGCTAGAAGAACCCTAAATTTTAGAGAAGTTATAAATCAAACAGAACTAGACAGACAGGTCCTTGGAACAAAGACAGGCAGGTTGAGGTCAGGAAAATGGAATCAGTATGGAGTTAATGACCCAAAATGAGGTCATCAGTGCAGGGCTGTGAAAACCCAGAGCTGTAGAAAAGAGTCCTTTGGAAAGGTCTTTACCTTCAATATTGGGGTTCACCGTTTCACCTAAACCTAACATTGAACCCAGAAAATAAAAAGCATTGTGCCTTATGACTTGATTCCCTGTTAGGGATTATGGTCTTATTCTGTCGGGCTTAATATAAGTCTTCAGAGTATCAAACAACTTGTCCCCTGTTAAAGATGTAAAGTTCTCCTTATAGAGAGCTTTCTACATTTTTTCAAAGGTTCATGAAGTTAATGATTTGATACAGGACAAAAGAGATGCCTCAACAGGTAAAGGCACTTGTCGCAAAGCCTAATAATCTTAGTCCAACACATCCAAAACACACACAATGGATGAAGAGATCCAACTCTCACAAGCTGGCCTCTGATCTCTACACATGAACTATGCATACGTCTCAAGTAAATGAATGAATAAATAAATATTAAAAGCCTTTTCATGAATTTCCTAAAATCTGAAAGAATCAACTAAGGAATCACAATTAATTTTATAACTAACTAGGTAGTTTAGGCTCACTTTCCTATGCAATACATCCTTTATGTGTAACATGCGGGACTATTGTCACTCTTTACTGATCTTGAGAAGGTTCCATGGATTCAGTAATCAGGTAATGAAAAGGAGACATTGTGTCATATAAAAAAAATGTGACTACCTTCCCAAGTAAAATGTATGACACTAATTTGGATTTTTATTTATTTTCTAATACTTATTTATTTCATGTGCATGAGTGTTTTCCTACATACATAGGTGTGCACCACCTGCCTATCTGATGCCCATGGAAGACAGAAGAGATGGTCAGATACCACACAGAAACTGGAGTTACAGATGTTATGAGCCACCATTGTGGTGGGTACTGGTAAATAGTTCCAGGTCCTCTCTAAGAGCAGCAAGATCTTTCCAACCTGTTTGTGCTATCTTTAACTACTGCAAGGCATCATGCTTTCTGATTTTTGTTTTTCGAGACAAGGTTTCTCTGTATAGCCCTGGCTGTCCTGGAACTCACTCTGTAGACCATGCTGGCCTTGAACTTAGAAATCCACCTGTCTCTGCCTCCCAAGTGCTGGGACTAAAGGTTTGTGCCACCACTAGCCAGCCATATTTTATGATTATGTGGCATTATAATGTAGTTAGGCTTATCCATATATATTTCCATGCTCATAACTTTGCTCTGCCAAGCAATGCAAAGATAATCAACTTTCTACTTATCTCAAGTAATGTGCTTTCAATGAAGAACATATTCTTCAATGTGTATAAAATCCAGTATCTCCCAGGTGTCCTTTCCGTCTTACTGAATAAATGGGAGTAATGGAATGCTGAAGGAAAGAGTAATTTTAGGAGCAACAGTTTTCCAAGTGGTTGATGCAATATACATACAATGCTGTGAAAGAGTCAAGGGCTCTCTCTATAGCTCCCGAATGAGAAAAGTGAAGAAAGCACAATTAACGGGCAGGAAAGAAGCTAAAGTGTGTCTACTCCAAGTTAATGGATGTAAAAGCCAGCACTAGTCACCCACAGCAAAGAAAGAATGCTAAGGAGACTGTTCTCTTGCTTTGACAATGGATATCCTTGCCACTAGGGACCAATTCAACCTCACACTTAGCATCTGAGTATTGGTTGCTTACTCCAGAAAGCTCTTAAGAGTTAAGCTTTAAGTAAAATGGCTTTAGCACCATATAGTAGCTTATTCCTTAAAGAGATACTTCTTGTTGCATGGAGTACGATACACTAATCGCTGTAAGAATGGGAGATTAGGTTTGTATGCATACCTGCTGTTAAATAATGCTCAGGGTAAAAGTATAACTTTTTCACTCCAGGCAATGCTTTTGTTAGTAATTTGCCTTTTTCATTTACTTAATCACTTTCTCATTTGCCCTTAAACAGCACTACCCTCCTCTCAACAGAGAGTGGGGCATTTGGCTTAGCATCTTTATGAAGCAACCAATTTTCATTGTATTTATGTTAAAATAACCTTCAACTTATGACAATTAACAAACTTATTCATTTATGAGAGAACAAGCACCTCCTTAATAACCATATTTTAAAATGTAAGTTGACATTATAAAATTCTTAGAAATACCCAACTGAATGAAAAGGTAAATCTGAAAAATGTGTGTTGTGAATTTCTCCCAGGATCAGCCAACATAGGGATATTCACTGGGGTTTTCCAGCAGGGTCAGTGAAAAAAGTCAAATGTTCTTTGTCTTGTCAGATAATTCAAGAAATCAAGCAGCTCTAGCCGAGCGTGGTGGCACACACCTTTAATCCCAGCACTTGAGGGGCAGAGGCAGGCAGATTTCTGGGTTCTAGGACAGCCTGCATGCAGCCTGGTCTACTGAGTACGTTCCAGGACAGCCAGGGCTACACAGAGAAACCCTGTCTCGAAAAGAAGAAGAAGAAGAAGAAGAAGAAGAAGAAGAAGAAGAAGAAGAAGAAGAAGAAGAAGAAGAAGAAGAAGAAGAAGAAGAAGAAGAAGAAATAATAATCAAGCAGCTCAAAGAACTGGCTCAAGTAAGAACATGGGATTGACTGTGTAAAAGTGATGGCCCTCATGCAGTTTCTGCTCCAGTTTCCATGACAATAACTACAATTTACTAAAACAAACAAATGAACACACACACACAACCTGTTCTTAAACCAGGAAGAACATATAAATAAAGATGTTTTGACTATTGGTATCCTAAATCCAGTTTGGGGTAAATTTAACAGTCAGAAAGCTATACCCAGTCTCAAGAAAGAGGCTTCTGAATTCACATTTAAGAGCATGCTTTAGAAAATAAACGCAACTAATTTAATTCAACTTCTCCAATCTTCCAACAAAAACATGTGGCAGATTCTTGAAATGTAGAAATCAAGTCCAACATTCCAGGCATACATCTTTTTGTCCTCAGAGAAAGAAAAAAAAAAAATGCATCCACAATGGGCCTGAGTTGACTGCTTAATCTTTCTCTTTGTGAATTCCATAAATGGAATTATATCCTATTTCCAGTTTCTGGTTCACATGGCATTTACAGTTATCTACCATTCCTTAAGATATTGTGGAGTTTTTCCTTTGTACTAGCCTTTCCAAGAAAATTTCCTGCTTCATATAAATACTTAATAGACAGAAATTTTTCCTGGGAAACTGATAAAGATAACATGATTTTAGGTTATAAATTAAAATATTACTAATATTCGCAGACATTCCATGTCTAGGAATGTTTGTTCATTTGAGACCCCCCTCTCTCCATGTTTATCTTTAATCTCCCAACCAGCTGTCTCCCATAAAAAGATATTTCTGTTTTTAGTTACAAATCTGTTGTAAAGATAAAACTCACTCATAAACACACAAGTGCATGCAGACTTTTTTTTTTCTGCTGACCTTATAGAAGTTTCTCCAGATGAAAAAATATTAAAGTTTGTTTAGAAATAGAAATTGCATTCTTCTGGCCTTGATGAAGACCCTACGTTCATAGGTTTTTCAAGGACTCTCTGTACCCCTCTCTGACCCTCTGAGGAAGAACAAGGTCTTCCGTTACAGCTATGTTTTAGTCTCATCTCAAGTAAGCAAAAGGGTTTGGAACATTCTGATTTCAGGAATTAGTTTCTATTGGGTGCTTTCTGCATTTAGCAATTCACCCTTTGTTAAGGCAGGTAGTAGTTGCATAGAGAAAACAAAGAAATCCAAGCATCCCGTGACTATCACACATTTCCTAGGTAAGGAATAACTCGCTCATATCACTGTTTACTGTTCTTCTTGGGTGGTGGCATCCTTACTATACAATGTATTGGATGACGTATATTCTTTCTTTTGTTCCCCTAAAACCTAGTGTTGTACATATAATAAAATAGTTAATTAATTGCCAAAACATAGTTACTGGCAATTGAATTGCTATAATATATGTTACTCAGTTAATTTTACAAAAAGAAAATATTGTAGAATTCCCCAGTCCTTTGTGGGGCTTAGGTTGTTATTCTTTCTTGTGTCTACCTCACCAGTTTTGTTGAGCTAAAAGGCGGCTATTTCAGGTCTTTTTTTTTTAAATACATTTCCTTTTGTTGAGTAAAGCTGTCACAAACACACCCCATTACACCGGACACCACGACTATTGTCACCACAAGGTGAACAAAAGCATGTGGAAGCAGATATTCACCCTCACATCACTGACTATGGAAAAGGAGCTACTCCCAGTTCCATTTTACAGATATGAAGATGATGCAGGGGGGGGGGGGCGGGACATAAAGCACACTAGTTCACAAGGAAGTCACCAAGATTGTTGGAACTGAATACATCAGCTGTTCCATTCATGTGATGGTACTTCATTCTCCAAGTCGAAGAAAAAGAAGGATCTATAAGTGAGCTCTGGGAGTGTCAAGTTCTACTTTCTCTCAGCCTGTAATCTACTTTCTCTCAGCCAAGCCTCCTAGACTGCGCAGAGGCATTTAACCTTGTCTAAGGACAATCAATGTCTAAGGACATATGTCTAAGAACAATATCTAAGGACAATGTCTAAGGACATTACTGCTACATAACCTGGGTGGACTGCCTCAGGACTTGGGACTATCTCATGGGTACATACAAGCAGCAGAGAACTCCCCGTGCTATGAAATGGTGTCCTTTGTTCTTCATTTAATAGCTTCAGCACAGTGAGAAACCAAAATTATCCATCACCAATTATGGAATTGTTTAATCGGGTGGACACTCTCATCTTTGTATTTCAAGACATACCATTTCTCTCCCCCAAAAGATACATTCTGCCTGGTGATCCAAAGATCAAACTTTAACAGACTCCTGGTTCCAACAGGGACACAGCATGATACTGTCTCCTTATCTACTAATCTTACAAATAAGCATACCCTGCTCCTTCTTTAAGAAAGTTGTCTACCTACGATTCAACTTTTCAAATGGTAAAATCCCAAAATCGTAAAGAAGGAAGCAATGGACAAAGCTTTCATGATAAATTCGTCACCTACCTGGCCACATGCCACGTTCTGACGCTCTATTTCTTCTGTCACCTGATTCCCTCCCCCCATAGGATGCATTTCCACGAGATGCAATCTGACAATCCATAATCACTCAAATTTCTCTGTATGAACTGTGTAGAAGTGTGTGTGTGTGTGTGTGCGTGTGTGTGTGTGTGTGTGTGTGTGTGTGTGTGTGTGCGTGCATGCACGTGTGTGTGCTCATGTGTGGGGACAATTATGAGGCACCCAGAAGAAAAGATGTGTATAAAGATTTTCCAATGTACATGGTCTTCACCAATTTTTAACAAGTATTTTGCATGCTCTGTTCACGTGTTTTCTCCATTTCTTTTTTAAAACAGTCTCACAACATGAGCATGCAATTTTGTGATCCTAACCCCATTATACCAGTACTTTCAGTTCTATCTTACACAGCAGGAAGAACCCTGGAACAACAATGGTGCTACAATGTCCTCCAAACCTCCTCACCTGCCACTCCCAATCCATAGCCCTATCTACTTCAAAGCTTCTACACTGGGTTTCTTAATGTTTCCTGCTTCCCTCATTGCTCTGGTACCTCTGTGTCTCTGAAGGCCTTATCCTCTCTCCTTGAATGCTCTCTCAGTGCAGAGTTGGGTTCCATTCTAAAATCCTGATGCCGGTAGCTGCTTTAAGCTCGCACTTTGCCTGGCGATGTTAAAAGGGGGAAGATTCTCTTCAAAGGCACACTGAGTGCTCAGCAGTGCTGGGGGCCGCCCAAGACCATTTGCCATATCTAGAGTCAGATGCTGCAGTGAAAAATGAGCTGACAAACTTCAAACTCTGCAGAAACCGCTGGGGAGAGAATCTGGCAGCTCAGCAAGCCAGGTTAATACCTGAATTACAGAATGTTCATGAACACCCTAGGCTGTAGGACTCCACTATGAACAAAAGCCTGTGAGCTGGGCCCAGGTGCCTGCCCTGCCACCACCCAACTGAGAGCAGTAGGCTGCCTGATTCTGTAGGACCTTGTCATCTAGCCACTAGGCCCTAGGGAATCACTTTTTTTTTTCTATTTTAGTTTTTCATAAAAAGCATCCACTGGGTCTTTCCCAAGGCATACAAGGGAAAGAGAACAAAGACCAACAGCCCAGCTTAGCTTGGCCTCAAACCTGCTTCGCTTCACAAATTAAAGTTCCTGTTACATCACTTGTGGTATTATGTCAAGGTTTGGGTTTCCTAAAATAACATCTGACTAAAGTTGCTAGCAGTGAAAGGCACAAAAATGGTATTTACTATGCGTGAGACCCCTGAGTGCTTTACATACAGTGCCTCTTTGTCTCTCATATTTAAAAAAAATGATGTTTTTTACATTTTTGGTTGATGAAATGGGTGGGTGGAAGGAAGGCTTACAGAGTTTGCTCAGGTGTATAGATGGATCATTTATATAATGTACTCAAGGGGCTCTTTAGAGCATGCCTGCATTCCCAGCACTCAGGAGATAGATGCAGGAGGAGCAGAAGTTCAAGGTAATCATTGCCTGCATATCGAGTTTGAGGCCAGAATGAGATACAAGAAATTCTGATTCAAAAAATAGTAATAATAAAATTTAAAAAGAAAATAAAAATAAGAAACTCAAGGATACACAGAAGCAGAATTCAACTCCCAATGACTCTGTTCCACATTTAGCAAACAGTCTTGTATGGTTTTTGCCTTTGTGTCCCCACTGGAGCTTATTGGAAGGATCTGAGCCTGCAAATTAGGTAGGTCAGAATATGAGCATTGTACATGATCATAGGGCTCAGGATTACAGCTCCTCTGGTCTAATGCACCCAAAGCCTTGGGTTCAGTCCTCAAAATGATAACGTCTTAATTGCTTTTCCTATTGCTGTGGGGGAAAGAAACTGACGAAAAACAACTTAATGGAGAAAATGTTTATTTAAGTTTAAATTGGAAGATAAAGTCCATCATGGCCAGAAATCCAGAGGCAGGAACTTGAGCTAGATGGTCACATTATATTGCTAGACAGGGAGCAGAGAATGATGAAAGCAGGCCCTTAGAACATTGTCTCCATTTGATTTAATCCAAGATGCCATGCCAGTGAATGGTGCCACTTCTAGTGGGTATTGGCACATTGATTAACCCCGTCAAGACAATCCCACATGCATGCCCAGGAGTGAAATAGACCCTTACAGTTGTACGGGAGGTAGTTTCAGACTTCGTTAAGTTGACAATATTAGCCATTACAAATAATATTTTAAAATGTCCACTAATGTAAACTTCTTAACTCAATGGTAGTTTGACTTAGGGTCAGCTTTTCCCTCTAAATCAGTTGATAAAACATGGCTTTACTATTTAATGGAAGCCAATGGAAGTGCACTAGTTATATTGCCAGGGACAACAATTTTAAACCTACTGTTAATATCCAGTATAGTCCAAAAGTTTAGCTTAGAGAGACATCATCCTTGGAACATGTCTGGACTACTGCGCCCTTCTATTTTCAAGAAGAATCTAAATCTACCCTGCATTCAACCAGGTCTCTAAGCATCAATTCTGTACTATAGCCTAATGCATTCTTTTCTCCAATCAGCAACCCCAGCCAGGCTCTGCTCTTGAACTCATCTCCTGACCTAGTATGGGAACAGAGGGTAAGGCTGGAGTCTAACCTTCAGGTTCTCAGTTGCTGCGACACCAGTGCTTGTTTTGTGAAATATCCCTAATCAGTATGCTTGATTCATATGCAGCTTTAATCCCCAACTCAAGTATCAGAGGAAGTTGTAAAAATCCTGACCAATGGATTCCAGGCATCTTTGTGCATGCCTGGAATCTCAGGGCTTAGTAGCTGAGGCAAAAAGGATCAGGAATTTGTAGCCGGTATAGGATACATATGAGACTTTGTCTGAAAAACAAATTTGAACAATTTATTTTGCTACAATTTAGGCTTAACTTGAAGACTAAACTCCATCACCTTTTCCTTGTCTTTCCTTCCCCTTTCCACTCATTCCCATTGGTCCTTCTTTCCTCCTTCCTTCTTCTCTTCATTATTATGATTTAATCAATGAGAGATTAATTAATGGGGTTCCTACCTTTGAAAATATATACAACCTAGCAGCGATTTCACTAACAGCAATAACTTCCCTTTGCTTGAGGTGATATGAACAACATAAGGAAAATAGCATGTAATAGTAAAAGTAATTCCTAATCTTATGGTGCTGAATCCAGGAAAGCAGAAGGACATTAATAAACATCACACACACACACACACACACACACACACACACTTCTATAATTACCAATAAAGATATAAGTTGTGAAGGCAAAGGGTGTGGCCCTGTGTGGGCATAAACAAGGAGGCCATTATTTAAGCTAGCAGCATGCCTGTGGAAGTGATATACTTGTTAAGAAGTGGGGAAATAGAATGTTAGACACAGTTATAGATTTCGTATGAGGTTTGCTGGTAATTGCCAAGGATTTGTAGCAGAGCATGGCCTCTCGTTAGAGAAACTGGGAGGAGGCTGTTGTGTTAGATGCTTGGAGACTTAGGAACTGAACCAAAATTAGAGACAAGAACATAGTTTTCTAATTCACAGAAAGTGGATGTTTAGCTAACCAATGTGTTATACTGGGAAACCATAATGGAAATGGTCTCTAAGAGTGCGCAATTGCAGACTTGCAGTATTCACCGGTCCCTCCCCACTCCCAATTCCCAGTATACTCAGTCTGTCAAAATCATCTGGGAAAGTCCATCAACCTGTGTCATGGCAAACTTCCTTTGTGATTCTGGTGAATGGTGAAATTGTAATGGAATATTAGCCAGGGCTGACATAGGAGTCAGAGAACTGTGTGCTCTGTGTCATCAATGAGTGGTACAGTCATCATGATGATATCAGAATCACAAGGACAGGATAAAGCTGACTTGGGCGGGGGCGGGGGGGGGGCGCAGATTGGCAGTGCTCTGAGATTTGCAGAGTTCTATGGGAAGGAGAACAGATGGGGACGGACTCATAGTCTGCTTCATCTTCTGATTGTGTCCTTGTTTCCCCCTTTTCTTCATTTGAGATATTATCTACTTTCAATATACATTTCCTTCACATATTGGGTTACATTTAAATTTCCTTTCATTTGGCTTGCAACAAAGGACAAGATATATAGAGCACATACAGGTACAAATTAGTAAATGGAGGTTGTCAATTTATAAGACATCCTTTCCTGTCTGAGAGAAACATATCAGCAGTGACCATTGGACATCATATTAGTAAGAGGGCAGATACATTTCGGGGGGAAAAATAGATTTGTAAAGCTTTATTTTTTTTCCCTCCCAATCCATGCAGCATGACAATAGAAACCTCCTCGCCTTGCCAGCCTTGTCAAACTAAATTATTAAATAAAAGCAAATGACACAAAGCTATGCTTTCAAATGTGGATTTCTTCCCAGTTTATTTCTGCACTGGTTCACTTTAGTGCATTGAGAATATTTTTCCTAGTTTTTAACTAAAATTCATGGTATGAATTGTTTTTTCAGTCCAGGAGATTTTGGAAAACAAACCAGCCAGCGGTTGGCTACTAGATGACAGAGAGTTTCTGAAATTTAACTGGAAACTGCTGGTGTAGAAGGGAGCTGGTCCTTTAATCTGCTCACATTGAAGATAGCTATCCTATACACTAATCCCTCATTATGTGATTTCCTTACCCTGTGCCTCAGGGTTGCTCTTTTTCAATCTGTAAATCAATGGTGAACTAGGATTGAGGAATTACTGATATTTAAAAAAAAAAAAAAAAAAAAAAAAAAAAGTGGAACATAAAAGAAAATCCATGAAAACCTAATGTAGTTTTTGCACTGTGACTTTTTAAAAGAATTATCAGCTGACACAACAGCTGCCAACTCAGCATTCCAGAGGCAAGGTCCTAAACTCCAACATAAAGATCTGGTTTCAGACTTGAGCTTTGGACCATATCAGGGTGTTACAAAAGTACCTCTTTAGAGACTGCCTTGAAATACCTTCTTGTAAAAAAAAAATGGCAAGGATCAGTCAGTAAGGCCCACCTGTGCCCAAATCCTCTCTCAGTGCCTACTGTAGAAGTTAGTATTGAATGATGTCAGACATTTCGGAAGTTGAGTCTTTGTATACACCCTGCCCATTCTTCCTGAACAGTTTACACTGTTAGTACAACTGTCATGAGCATCTGTGTGCTCACTTATTTGATCATATTTATTGTGGCTCTCCTGCATGTAGAAACTGAATCAGGTGCTGAGTTCTTAGTTATGGACATGATAGACGGGTTTCTAGTGGCATTGCCAGCTGGTCTTTTAGCATTTTTTTTTCATTATTCTTTTCATTATTTCAAAATTTAAAGGAAGGTAAATTTGATCTTCTTGTTTTCTTTTAGGTACAGCATTCTTCATGTACTGTGTAGAAGACAAATTTGATGATAATTTTGGCATAGTAGAATCACAAGTAACTGAGCTTCCTAATCATTGTTCACTCACAGTCTCTTAATTTACTTGTTCATTCACATTTTAATCCATTCATCCATCTGTCCATCCATCTACCCATTCATTCATCAGCACTGGCAAAGACTTTATCATATTGGAATATGCATGATATGTTTAAATTCAAATCAATTACATAAATGAAATGACCCTGTAGCTTCCTTTCAGGCTAGTCTGGATAGAAGCTATGACTCTAGGATCAAATGCTACTTTACAGTTGATGATGGGATCCCAGAGGCAGAAATGCAACACCTGACATGCTTGTACATTTTGGGGAGAACATTGCCATGGGCTCATGAAGGAAGCCTAATGCAGAGGACAACCATTTCTGAGAACACCGAAGATTTGTTTGGTATCTTCCAGTGACTGACTTGCTCTTGCTTAAAGATGATTCTCCCATACCTAATGGCCCATCCTCTGCCAAGCTCTGCTAAGAATGTCAATTTCCTTGAAAACAAGGCTCTGTTTTTATTGCCACTTATGTCTCCTAACTCCTGTTAATGATATTAGCCCTAATGAGGATTAAACAGTCTCACTCCTGGCAATGAGGACTGTAGGGACCTTAATGGTTCTGCAGCCATTACATGCATCTCTTAGTTTGTAACGTAGCCATTTCTGTGACTGAGAAACTTTAACAAAAGATACAAGATACAGTGTTGAGGGCTTTGCTCAGGTGAACTGTCTGGGAAAGGGAGACAGGGAAACAGTACGCAGGGATACATTGATAGTCACCCCACAGTCAGAGAAAATATTTACATTCATGGCTTAACTCACAGTAGCCAGGACTGAATGGAAACCAAATGGTTTATATGTTTCTGAGACAGCATATGGCGTTTGATGGACACATACATCCCAGAAAAGGCCACAGTAGATTAACCAGGCTCACCTGCATCCAGGCAGAGTGGTTTCCCCAGACTGGATGCTCAAGACCTGAGAGCTGTCCATCAGCAGCTGTGATGGTGGCAGTCACAGCAGCATTTGGAAACCATTAGAAATGCAAACTCTCAGGCTGCACCCTGGAGCCACTGAATGAGAATCTACATTTTAACTAACAAGATCTGAAGTTTCATTTGTTAAAAAAAAAAAAAAAAAAAAAGCATTGCCTCTGGCTCCTACTACTGCTTCTCATTTTCTGTCCTTCACATGACCACATCACTGGAATTTATACCTGAAATTCACATGAAAAACAGAAAAAAATATACAGTTCAA
Source organism: Mus pahari (assembly GCF_900095145.1). NCBI lineage: Eukaryota > Metazoa > Chordata > Mammalia > Rodentia > Muridae > Mus > Mus pahari. The sequence continues at coordinate 26,450,794 of NC_034609.1, forward strand.
AACCTTTACCTAATCCTCAAAGAACACTTTTATTAAATAGATGTTTGTGGACAGAGATGTTTTAAATTGAGTACATTATGCCAACTCTATACATAAAACTTATTCTATGTATAATCATGATTCTATACATAGTGTTTATCACTTCTCAAATATTTAAACAGGCATTTTCATACTAAGAACATGTATATGTGTAAAACTAATTGAAAATGTAAGAATATATGAAATACAATATATATGCATGTATAAATATACATAAAATTAGAGAGCATTCTTGAAGGTAACATGAAACCACTTCAGTCATAGGTTTGAAAAAGAAATATTTCATGCTGTCTCAAAGATGTGATGTGAGCATTCCATTCATGAACTTAAAACAGCTCTTGTAAACCTACACAAGATGTTCATTGGAGACAAGGTTGTCCATGAGGACCAATGTCTACCTGAGGAACGGCAGTTAATGACTACTGGTGAAGAAGAGCCATTCTCATTGTACAGTGTGGTTAGCTGTTGTCTAGGCTTCACCCCACAGTTACTTGGCAACAAACAGGTATGCCTGACTCACTATAAAAGGGGCTGCTTGCCCCTCTGATCTCTCTTGTCTTCTTGCTCTAGCTCTGTCTTCTCCCTCCTGCTCCCACCTCTCCCCCTTTCCCTCCCTCCTCTCTCTCCATGTGCTCATGGCTGACCTCTACCCCTCTACTCGCTCTCCCTCTCTCTGCCTTTCTCTGTCTCTACTACCCTCT
>NC_034609.1:26451608-26472093 GCF_900095145.1 Mus pahari
ATATATATATATATATATATATATATATATATATATATATATATATATATATATCTTGTCTCATATGTGTACATGTTTAGGGTTGACTGCTTAGAGTTATGTCACCTAGCTGAAGCATTGTCTGTACCATTTTATCTAGAAATAGGATTTTACAATAATTTTCCCGTCTATACTGGTGTGCCAACTGGTTTTGTCATTGAGCAACTCTTACTTAGGCTCAGAGTTTTGAGATTTCATGACTGTCTTACATCAGAGATAGTCCTTGGTCCCTGGCTCTCTTTTGCAATATTCCCTGAGCTCTATGTGTAGGGGTTGTGTGGTATATGTATAAGTGGGACTTGAGCACCTCATAATCAGTTAACTGTTTCTTTGCATTTTGACCAGTTGGGGATTCCTGTGATGGTCTTCATTTGCTGGGGGGAAAGAAAAGCAACTTTGATGACAAGTGAGAGCTATGACGATATGTTAAGGATAAGTGTTTAGAATGTAGCTGGAAATTAGAAATTATACTGGTACAGAAAAAGTGGTAGCATCCAGTTTTCTGTGGTCTAAGACCTCACCAGCCACAAGCAGTTGGCTCAGTTTCAGAACCACAGGAGATTTCCCAGTTATTCAGTGAGTTTCCCTCATCTTCTATTTTCTTAGAAGGCTAGGAGTATTGCTTGTTAATTTCTACAGTGTCTCCTCTCAAGGGAGGATTGATTGGCATCTTCAGTTTGGGGAAGGAAGCCTACAGAGATAATGCCCCACAATCTTTACATCATAGCGAGAGTTTCTATGCTCAGGGTGGCTTGGCACTGTCAGAGTTCATGTAGGTCACCTGGTGAGTCAGTGCTTGTCAGTGTACTTCACTGGAGAGTTGTCATAATTCAGCACTGAAATATTTATTCAAATGGGAAAGGAGGGGAAGTGTCTTAGGTTGGGTTTTACTGCTGTGTATAGACACCATGGCCAAGGCAACCCTTATAAAGTATATTTAATTGGGGTTGGCTTACAGGTTCAGAGGTTCAGTGCATGATCATCAAGGTGGGAGCATGGCAGCATCCAGGCAGATATGGGGATAGAGGAGCTGAGAGATACATCTCTTGTTCCAAAGGCAGCTAGAAGATTGGCTACCAGGGCGTTAGGATGAGGGTCTTAAAGCCCACATCCCCAAAGACATGTTCCCTCCAACAAGGACACCTCCTAATAGTGCCACTCCCTGGCACAAGCATATTCAAACCATCACAGGAAGTTTTGGGCTACCTCCTCCAAGATGAAGAGTCTGCACAGATTGCTTGGAACCTATCATGGATGTCCATCAGTTTTTCTGCCCTCATTTATTTATGCAGTGGCATTTTTGCATTAATATGGAGTCATAAATATTCATACTCGAAGTTTTCATACACTACTACTTTATTACTCAAAGGCTCCTGTCTCTCTTTTAGCTTTTCTTGTTACTGTTACATTGTTTATTATTACTGACTCTCAGGTTCTCCAAGCTCCTCCAAGCCTATCCTGGATATTTTGAGTCCCACTTACAGAATAATACATTTTCCCAAGAAACTCTGTTTTCTTTTATTGGACAATGGTACTCGAAACCATGTTCCCCAAACTAGGGTTTCTTAATGGTCACGGGGTGTTTCTGTTTCTAAGCATCCCAAGCTGCCGAAGCAAGAAAATATGTATATACATGCAAAGGCTACACATACCCACCCACCCCCAGACACACACACACACACACACACACACACACACACACACACAGAGAGAGAGAGACAGAGACAGAGATAGAGACATATACACACAGAGAGACGGAGACAGAGACATACACAGAGAGAGAGAGAGAGAGAGAAAGAGACGACAGAGACATACACAGAGAGAGAGACAGAGACATACAGAGAGAGAGAGAGAGAGAGAGAGAGAGAGAGAGGGGGAGGGAGGGAGGGAGGGAGGGAGGGAGGGAGGGAGAAAAAGAGTCAGAGAGAGAAATAGAGGGAGAAATCTATACCATTGTTTATTAAATCGCTTTAATTTAGAATGTCCTTTGAGAAACATTTATATGGACACGTAGACTTAAGCAAATAGATACACGAATCAAACATTTGTGAATAATAAATCATATAAAATATCATAAAATAATTTTTGGCCCTGCCCATAGTTAAATAGTGGTGAGAATGTTATAGAGGCAATCAACAACTTTTCGATGAGATTTAAGCTCTAATCCACAAGTGAAGCAAATGTCTACCAGTGTAAATCAAGCCAAGAAACTATGGCTGGGGAACTCACAGACCACAAAGGTGACCAAATAGTATTAGTCAGCTAAGTAGTCACAGTGCTAAACTGCTCTGTCACTCCTGATCAGAAACATTTCACCCTGCAGTGAACTATTGCTTAACACAAGCTTACAACTAGGCAAAGAGTAAGTATTAGTGGGGTATTCAGCCCTTAGTGGGATATCTGCATGACCTTGTAACACAGGGACTGGAAACAGTGTCTTCTGGACCTGACAGGATGGCTGTAGCCATGGGCTCACAGAAGGTTTGGTTGCTTGCCTAAGAACAAACCAGTCAACATTCAGTAGAGAGGAGAGAGAATTTCACAAGCCCTTACCCTTGAGAGAGGAGCTATTAACAGTAGGTGACTTTGGGAGGAAGGAAAGTCATTTTTCTTTAAAGATGTGCTCCCTTGTAGGTTAATCATGTGGTAATGGATGGTCCCACATTTATAATATACATGCAGCACAGATGGAGACTTGATGAGTTAATTTTTAAAAAAAGAATAAGTGGTGAAGTAACTCTGGCCAGTTCCTGTGTGAGGAACTTGGCCCTGTCACGTCTTTTTCTTCTCCTGCATCCTTTCTGCCTTTTAAAACATCATCAGAGCCGGGCGTGGTGACACACGCCTTTAATCCCAGCACTCAGGAGGCAGAGGCAGGCAGATTTCTGAGTTCTGTCCTGGTCTACAGAGTGAGTTCCAGGACAGCCAGGGCTGTACAGAGAAACCCTGTCTCAAAAAACCATAAATAAATAATTAAATAAATAAATAAATAAATAAATAAATAAATAAATAAATCAAATCATCAGATTACATCCCTAAAGCTAGCCCCCAAGGTCTATTCCTTTCTTTGGCCACTTTCTCCTCCTAAGGTCTGCTACCAATGTCCAGCTTTCAAAGTATTGAATTCCAGCAATCAAAAGACTTCTTTAGCTTGCCTAATTAACATGCCTAATTAGAACCAAGCACCTTATCCTAATACAGGGTTTCCCATTTTACATTTATAAACTGTCGTTTGCCTATGGGCCATGTATGCCTCCTCTCTATCCAGAGGCAGTCTTTATCCCCTCATTCCTCTCCCTCGACTCCGTTCTTCCCCCTCCTTGGTTCTCTTCCCCCTCTCCCTTCTCTCCTATCTCCTGTCTTTCTCCCTTTTCCCTGGTCTCTGTCCTTCTGGGGCAAATGATTCATCATCTCTGTACTGAGAACTTGGGCTCGGGAATATCTTGAGCTGACTTCAAGTTTCCCAACAGTGGGGACATAAAAGGGGAAAGGAGTAGATATGGTAAGAGCTATCAATGCGGACGAATATGATCAAAATATAGTATGAAAATTTCAAAGGAATAACAAAAATACATATTTTAAAGACACCTCAATTCTTTGGTACACATATATTTTACTATTTCTTAAAGACAAAATTACATATTAATGATACACTTAGTTCTTTTTTGTACAAAGAATTAAAGCATGGTGCTCATCAGTTAATGGTCTTTGTTACAAATCCTGAGGTTTGTCATCAGTGCCTGGACCCACATAGGAGAGGCAAAAATAATGATTCTTCAGGTTCTCCTATGGCTTCCACTACCATCATACACACAGTGGGGGGGGGGGTGTCTGGGGGTGGGGGAAGAAATCAACCAATCCAAATTAAATCTTGGCAGAATAGCTCATGCTGTGGGAGGCAGAGAATCTTCAACATTTTTTAGAGTTCACTTGCTACTCCTCCCTTAACAGTGTAATAGCTCACAGTCAGAAGGAGACCTTAGGCTGCTGTGAGCAACAAGAACAGACTCTCGGGAGGCAGTATTCATTGAGCAGCTCATTTAGTTAGGGGAGAGCAAAGACTTTGTAAACCTTTGGGGTTGAGTAGGGTCTCATGGGGTGAGCTTACACCATTGGCTGTGGTCAGGGTAGTGGATAATCCTCATTTGCTTAAGGAGCAAATCCAGGTGCTACTACACATGGCATTATAAAGGGAAAGGAATTTTGGCTAACAGGCTATATGACCTCCCCTGGTGGGGCAAAGGTAAGAGTGAAGTTGAAGGTATTAGTCAACTGCACTGGGATGTGCAGACCCAGGGCAGGTGGGGGCAGTCCTATTCCTGCCAATTTGGGGGTCAAGATTTCCAGGGTTTGGATATACCTAAAACCTATTCTTGCTCCAGGCTTGCTCCCCGTGGCTACCAGGTTCCTAGCCTCACAATGTTGTGTTCAGATGAGAGGGGAATTTGTAGGACTCATGTTTCTCCTTTGTCAGTGTTCTAGGAATTGAACTCAGATCTTCAGACTTGGTGGCAAGTGCCTTTATGTTTTCAGTCACCTTTGCCATTTCACTAGTTAAACAAACAAACAGCTCCCTCCCCCCACCCAAAAAGAAACAATTCAAGAATTCAAGAAGAAAAATTTAAAATCACACACTCTAATACAATGCAATTTAAAGGTGTTTTGAAACATGCTACTGAGTAATGGATAAAAAAAAAAAAAGAATTATTAAGATTCAGTGGGAATGGGGGTTCTCTCTGACTCTTTTACCTCCTCTTGTGACCCTTTTCCTCCTATTAGATTGCCCTTTCCAGCCTTGATATGAGGGTTTGTGCCTAGTCACATTGCATCTTGTTATGTCATGTTTAGTGAATATCCCTGGAAAGTCTGTGCCTTTCTATAGGGAAACAGAAGAGTGGATCTGCAGGAGAGGGGAGGGGAGGTTGAGATAGTAGGATTGTGAGAGATGGAAGAAGGGGAAACTGTGCTTTGCATATATTGAAAACAAAACAAAAGTTAAAAAAAAAAAAAAAGTTTAAAAACTGCCTGTTTCAACAGGTAGGTCAATGGAATAGAATTGAAGACCCAGAAATGAACTCACACACCTATAGTCACTTGATTTTTGACAAAGGAGCTAAAATGATCCAGTGGACAAAAAACAGCATTTTCAACAAATGGTGCTGGCTCAACTGGCAGATAGCATGTAGAAGAATGCAAATCGATTCATTATTATGTCTTTGTACAAAGCCCAAGTCCAAGTGGATCAAGTACCTCCATAAAACCAGATACACTGAAACTTATAGAGAAAAAAATGGATAAGAGCCTCAAACATATGGGCACAGAGGAAAATTCCTGAACAGAACACCAATGGCTTGTGCTGTAAGATCGAGAATCAACAAATGGGACCTCATAAAATTGTAAGGCTTCTGTAAGGCAAAGAACACTGTCAATAAGACAAAAGGCAACAAACAGATTGGGAAAAGATCATTATCAATCCTAAATCTGATAGAGAGCTAATATCTAATATATACAAAAAACTCAAGAAGTTACTCTCCAGAAAGCTAAATAACTTTATTAAAAACTGGGGTACACCAAGGAGCTGAAGGGGTCTGCAACCCTATAGGCAAAACAGCAATATGAACTAACCAGCACCCCCAGAACTCGTGTCTCTAGCTGCAAATGTAGCAGAAGATGATCTAGTCAGCCATCATTGGGAAGAGAGGCCCCTTGGTCTTGCAAACTTTATAAGCCCCAGAACAGGGGAACACCAGGGCCAAGAAGGGGGAGTGGGTGGGTAGGGGAGTGGGGTGGGGGAGGGTATAGGGGACTTTGGGGATAGCATTTAAAATGTAAATGAAGTAAATACCTAATAAAAATTGGGAAAAAAACTGGGGTACAGAACTAAATAAGAACTCTAAACTGAGGAATACCGAATGGCTGAGAAGCACCTAAAGAAATGTTCAACATCCTTAGTCATCAGGAAAATGCAAATCAAAACAACCCTGAGATTCCCCCTCACACCAGTCAGAATGGCTAAGATCAAAAACTCAGGGGAAAGTGATGATGGGGAGAAAGAGGAACACTCCTCCATTGTTGGAGGGATTGCAAGCTGGTACAACCATTCTGGAAATCAGTCTGGCAGTTCCTCAGAAAATTTGGACATAGTACTACCTGAGAACCCAGCAATACCACTCCTGGGCGTATACCCAGAAAATGCTCCAAATTGTATTAAGGACACATGCTCCACTATGGTCATAGAAGCCTTATTTATAATAGCCAAAAGCTAGAAAGAACACAGGTGTCCCTCAACAGAGGAATGGATACAGAAAATGTGGTACATTTACACAATGGAATTTGTAGGCAAATGGATGGATCTGGAGGATATCATCCTGAGTGAGGTAACCCAATCACAAAGGAACAGACATGATATGCACTCACTGATAAGTGGCTACTAGTCCAAAACTCAGAATACCCAAGATACAAATCACAAACCACATGAAACTGAAGAAGAAGGAAGACAAAAGTGTGGATACTTCAATCCTTCTTAGAAGGGTGGGACAAAACACCAATGGAAGGAGTTACAGAGACAAAATGTGGAGCAGAGACTGAAGGAATGACCATCCAGAGACTGCCCCACCTGAGGTTCCATCCTATCTACAATCACCAAACCCAGATACTAGGGTGGATGCCAACAAGTGCTTGCTGACAGGAGCCTGATATAGCTGTCTCCTGAAAAGCTCTGCCAGTGCCTAACAAATACAGAAGTGGATGCTCACAACCATCCACTGGACTGAGTACAGGGTCCCCAGTGAAGGAGCTAGAGAAAGGCCCCAAGGAGTTTAAGGGTTGTTCCCAAAGAGGAACAACAATATGAACTAACCAGTAACCCCAGAACTCCCAGGAACTAAACCACCAACCAAAGAGTACACATAGTGGGACTCATGGCTCCAGATACATATGTAGCAGAGGATGGCCTAGTCGGTCATCAATGGGAGGAGAGGCCCTTGGTCCTGTGGAGGCTCCATGCCCTGTTGTAGGAGAATGCCAGGATCAGGAAACAGGAGTGAGTGGGTTGGTGAGCAGGGGGAGGGAGGAGTATATAGAGGGAGGGAGTTTTCAGAGAGGAAACTAGGAAATGGGATAACATTTGAAATGTAAATAAAGAAAATATCTAATAAAAAATAGTTTTAAAAAGTGCCTGTTTTTGCATCTCATTTTTTAATTGGTTATTTGGATTTTTCGTTTTTTTCTTTTTCTTAAGTCTAACATCTTGAGGTCTTTATATATTTTGGATAGTAGGCTAGTAGATGTAGGGTTAGTGAGGATCTTTTCCCAATCTCTAGGTTGCTATTTTGTCTAATTAACAGTGTCCTTTGCCTTATAGAACCCTTTCAGCTTCAAGAAGTCACATTTATCACCTTAGAGCCATCAGTGTTCTAAGAATTCTCAACAGAACGATAAATGCTCGAGAACGACTTAAAGAAATGTTCTACATCCTTAGTCATCAGGAAAATGTAAATGAAAATGACCCTGATTTTCTACCTTACACCAATCAGAACAGCTAAGTTCAAAACTCAAGGAACAGCAGATGCTGGTGAGGGTGTGAAGAAAGAACTAAGTCACAGGATGCAGAGGGAGGGAGGGACTTGGGTAGAAGAGGGGAGGTGGAGGGGAAAGGGGGCAGGATCAGGTATTGGGGAGAGACAGTATAGAAGACCAGAGGGCCAGGAAATGGAAATATGCTGTTGCCAGGAATAGGGGCATAGCAGGAGGGGGATCCTCTAGAAAATCCCAGAAACCTGGGATGTGAGAGGCTCCCAGTACTCAATGGGGATGACATTAGCCAAATACCCAATAGTTGGGAGATGGAACCTCAAGAGACCACCTCCAGTAGTTAGATAGGGCCCGTAGTGAAGGAATGAGGACATCAACCCACCATCATATTATTTAATCCAGAATTGTTCCTGTCTAAAAGAAACACAGGGAAACAAATGAAGCAGAGATTGAAGGAAAGGCCAACCATCCCATGGGCGGGTACCAAACCCAGACACTATTATTAACGCTGTGTTGTGCTTGCAAACAAGAGCCTAGCATGGCTGTTCACTGAGACGCTCTACCTGCAGCTGACTGAGACAGACGCAGATACTTAAAGCCAATGGTTGGATGAGGTCGGGCCCCCTATGGAAGAGTTAGGGAAAGGACTGAAGGAGCTGAAGGGGATGGCAACCCCATAGGAAGACTAACAGTGTAAACTAACCCAGATCCCTGGGAGCTCCCAGAGACAAAACCACTAACCAAAGAGCATACATGGGCTGGTACAAGGCCCCAGGCACAGGTATGGCAAAAGACTACCTTATCTACCCTCAATGGGAGAGGATGCACCTAATCCTGTAGAGATTTGATGCTCCAGGGATGAGGGATGTGAGGGTATCCTCTCAGAGGCTAATGGAAAGGGGAATGTGGTGAAGAACTCTTCTAGTGGGTACCAGGAGGGGGGATATCATTTGGGATGTAAATAAATTAAATAATTTTAAAATGCCTGTTTCTATAAAAGCAGAGATGTGTGTGTGTGTGTATGTATGTATGTATGTATATATGTATCATAAAAATCGCAGCATGACAGCATTGTTTTGAATTCGATCGGAGGCTGTGGCACTTGAAGCAGGGCACATTGCAGACTGGGTATGGTGTGTATTTAGAACCAAAGTTGCAATGAAGTCACACAAAGTAATGTGAGTGGGAGCCTCTGGGACCACCTCAGATTCATCCTATGTCTGCCTCTGAATCACGTTTTGGTGATTGTGACCCACTGTTTGAGAAGCTGTGATGCATATCTCTGCTAAGCTATGCATCCCTTTCTACCATTGTCTCTGTCTACAATCTGTTTCTCCACTGATAATCACATTTTCTTCCCCATGTATCTCTCTAAGATTTTTTTTTTCACCTCAGTATCCCAACAGAGAGTAAATTCTGTGCCACCACATGAAACCATTTACTAAATTATTCAGTTGCAATGAGGATTGGAATGAGAATTTATGGCCTACCCTCATGGAAAACATTATTGGCTAGAATGCACTCCTTAGGTGTGGCTTCTTTTCACATTATCTTATATGCTTCTCTCATTTCATTCATTCTTAACCCGTTTGGTGAGGAACAATCTAGAAGAAGAGATAGCTTACTAAAGAATCAGATCCCGGGTTATAGATCTGTTTAAATTGTTTAATCTGGTCTTTAATAGTTGCTATGCATAAAGAATATAATCTATTTTCCTTATATTTTCCAATTTGGTGGAATACAGTTTAAAAAAAAATCACGTACTTATGATTGTTGATTTTCTCAGAGTCTGTTGGTTGTTATATCCCCCTTTCACTTCTGCTTTTTGTTAATTTGGAAGTTATGCCTCAGACATTTAGTTAATTTTGATAACGGTGAAGTGCCTGTTGTTCTGAGGTCATACTAGTGTCTGATATTGTCAGTTTTCAGTGGTCTCAGTCACTCTAATGCATGTGTGATGGAATTCTGTTCCCTAGTTCACAACATATGGCATGGCACAGCTTTTGTGTGCTTGGTTGTCTTCTTCTAAGTTCAAAGCCAACCTGGTTTATACAGTGAGTTCTAGGAGAGCCAGGGCAACACAGAGAAACTGTGAATCAACCCCCCACCCCCTTTCCCAAAGTAGATTGTGATATTTCACATACATCCACACTATGGAGACAAATCACACAAATGTATTTAATGTTTCCATGCTCTAAGTAACAACTTTACTTTGGCCCTCCCTGTCCCCCTCTCATCAATTTATTTGTATAATACCTAAGAGAACACTGTGAATTGTTGTTACACTCCACTACAGAATACGAGAACTTATTACTCATAACTAACTGTATTTGAGTATTGTTGTCTGATTTCATATTTTTTGAGTGTGTGTAAGAGAGTTTGTGTTGTTGTTGTTGTTGTTTTCTTCCATCCTTTTCAACCTCGGGGTGAGTTATAAGTTTTAATTAACCTTAAAATTTTAAGTTATCTACCCTATACATTTATGTTACAATTTTTAAATATTGAAAATAGATGCATCAATGCATTAATAAGCTTTCTGCTGTGATGTCAAATATTTGGGATATATCAACTTATCTTTATAATAAAAGGCTTTTTGGGCCTCACAATTTCAGAGTGTTCAATCTGTGATTGACTGATCCTGTTGCTTTGGGTCTATGGTTTCATAGTACATCAGGAAAAGGTAGAAAAGAAGAAAGAAAAAAAAACAAAACAATCAAGTCTTAACCAGGAAAAGAAAGAGGGAGTTAGCTAGAATGTCACTGTCCATTTTGAGAATATACCTTAAATTACCCAATCTACCCACTAAACTCATCAATTAAAGGAACTACTATAGCTACCAATAGCCCCTGACCTTTAATAAGTGATCCTTTGTGGATATTCTAAATCTAACATCAAAAGGTAACTAACTACCTTGATGAAACCATTATATGCCATACAAATAGATACAAATTGTATGTTGCTGTATATATGTATGCAAATTAAATCATAAAATTAAAACAAGCCAATAGAGTTTTCCCATTTGTTTCGCTTTCATTTAACACAGATTCTTTTCTCATACAATATATCTCCGTTACAGGTTCTCCTCCCTCTGCTCCTCTGGTTACAACAGAACCAACTTCTAAGAGGTAACAACCAAACACGAGAAAATAAAATATAATAAGTTGAAGCAAAATCTATCACGTTGAGGTTGGACATGGCAACCCAACAGAAGGAAGAGTCTCAAAAGCAGGCATAAGGGTGAGAGAACCATTAATTCTCACAGTCAGAATCCCCATAAAAATACCAAGCTAAGAGCTATTTTATATATATATATATATATATATATATATATATATATATATAAAATATTACTCTCTCTCTCTCTCTCTCTCTCTCTCTCTATATATATATATATATATATATATATATATACAGAGGACCTGTTGCATACCCATGTGGGTCCAGTGCTTAGCTCTTTAGTCTGTAATCTCATATATACCTTGCTTAATTTATTCAGAAAGCCTTATTCTCCTCTTGTCCTCTACCCTGTCTGCCTCTTACAATTTTTCCACCTCCACTTCTGAGAGATTTCCTGAACTCTGAGGAGAGGGATTTGATGGAAAAGTCTGATTTAGATGCTCTCTCTCTGCATAATGTGCTGCTGTGGGCCTTTGCATCTGTTCCCATCTGTCCCGCGCTACCTTCTCGCCAGCAAGAAANGACGCGGCACACAAACAGGATCCTTCTGCAGCAAAGCTTTAATGCTCTTGAGAGGGAGAGCATAAGCTTCCAACAGGCAAAGGGCGAAGAGAAGAGAGGGGAGAAGAGAAGAGAGAGAAGAGAAGGGGGGAAAGAAGAGCGAAGAACCAAATCCCTCAGCTTATATAGAGCAAGATCGCCGCCTAGGACGTGTAACCCTCTGATTGGCGGCCTGCTGTCACCCCAGATGACGCCACGGGAAAGGCAGGGCACAAGGGAGTGGAAATCTACCCAGCACATGCGCAGCTGCCTTGTTTGTTTGTTAGAGCACAGGACATCAGCGCTATCTTGTAATGGCGAATGTGAGGGCGGCTCCCCACACCCATCTGCTACCAGAGGATGCCTCTCTGGTGATGTTTGCATAAGGCACCAATCTGTGAGTATAGCAGACTATCATTAGAAGTAATTTTATTGATTTATTGGGGAGGGGAGGGGAATAGTAGTGTTTGGGTTTACACTAGGCCTCTGGGATATCTAGTGTCTGGTTCTTGGTTACCAAGTAGTGTGAGCTATAAGTTAGTTCCCAGCGTGGAGTGGGCCTTAAGTTAAATCAGACATTAGTTGGTGACTCCCACAAGTTCTGTGCCACCATTGCTCTAGCATATTTTTCAAGTGGGACAGATTGTAGATCAAAGGTTTTTCTGGCTGGGTTGGTGTCCACATTTCTCTTCTGGTAGCCAGCAGAGTACATTCCAACACCAAACAAACCAGAATTTAAGGATGAAGTCTCCAGTTAGGCACCAGCTCAACTTCTCTATCTTCAATGAGCTATGTGGTTTATTCTTAGCAATGGGTCTCACTCTCAACCTTTGAAGTTAGCATCAGCCTGGGTTGTTTGGGGATTTCCATGAGACTCTCTTAGCCAACAAGTCAATTGGATGCAACTCAATCCTTGTCTTGGAAGTATTACCTGGTGACAAGAGATGGCCAGTTGTATCCCCTGTTACTAAGAGTCCTCATTAGGATCACCTTCCTGCATTCCAAGAAGTTTGACCTGCTCAAAGTTTCCATCCACCCCCTGTAAATGTTCCCTAATTCCAACCATCTCTTCTCACACTTTCTTCCTCTCTCATCTCCCCCTGACCCCTAAATCCCATCCCTACCTGCTCCAGTTTACCCATGTATACATATATACACATATTATGTTACTCTATAAAGTTGTATGAGGAAAATACAAACATTAGATAAAACTAGATTGATTTTTATATTGTCACACCATAAAAGAATTAAATATTTTGGTTATCTTTCCTAGGTATTTGAAATGGAACAATTATCTACCAGTGTATTACCTTACAGAAAATTGTGTCAACTGTGACTTCCATATCCTAAAAGTTTGTAATTTTAATGAGGTACAACTCATATTTCTTTTATGTATTTTACTTTTTTGTGTTGAAACAATTAATATCCATTAGCATACAAGACATTTTTTTCCAAAGGAGTGTCAGGCACATTGCAAGGCAGGACCAAAGCCCAGGAATAGTTGGCAAACACAAAATGAACTCAGCGATATTTGGTGGACATTTTGGTTCATTTTGCTTTCTCTTCCTGGACTTTTGCCTGTTTGTTTGATTTTCATTATATTTTCTCTGTTTTTGTGTGGATTCATTCCTCGGTTTTGTTTTTGTTTTATTGAGATGGGTGTATGTGGTTGAGTGCGTTTGTGGGAGGGAAGGATCTGGGAGAAGCTTGGTCCGAAAAAAAATCATGATCAAAGCATATTGTATAAAACATATTCTAATAAAAAACCCCACAAAAATATGGAATGCTGTATAGATTTTTTTCCTTTATTTTCTTCTAGAGGTTTTAGTGTTTGTTGTTCTGTAATCTAGTTTGCATCCATCTTGTGACACTGTAAGGTTTCTGCATAGATACTGCTTTATCATATTGATATTTTTGAACATGTTCAAATTTTCTATTTCATACCTAGCTCTAAGTTCTTATTCCTTGCTTTTTTTCTATTGCTTTTCTCATCCCTAGTTTATTTGGTCCCACTCCAACTTTCATTGTTTTCTTCCTCTCTTATATGCTTTACACACATAACATTCTGTTTTGTTATTTGTTTACGCCATTACATTGTGTTGTAGATGTGAGGCCTTTCTTCTTTTTTCAGTGAAAGTGTCTATAACGAGGAACATTCCACTGGGCTCTGCTTCCACTTCATCCTGTGAATTTAGTGAGTTGTTTTATTTTCATTTGTCTTAAATATTGCTAGTTTCCTTGTATTTTGCCTAAGCATATCATTAGCTTTTAAGAATTTTTTATTTAATTTCTGTATACTTGTTATTTTTTTCTATTTTCTTCTTGTTGCTATTCTCGACTTCTATCTCCAATCACCTAGAGAAGATACTTTTACATGATCTTAAACCTTTTAAAAATTCTTGTGATTATTATATATTTAGAATATTTTCCTTCTCTTTCTTCCTCTAGAACCCTACTATATATTCCTCTCTCTCAAATCCATGGCATCTTTTTATTTTAATTGCAGTTACATGCATGTTCCTAAATATAAGTTGCTCAGCCTGTCTAGTGTTACTTATAGAAATCTTTTCTAGACTGACCATTTGATATTAGACAGTCAATTGTGTGCACTTCCCAAGGAAAGATGTGTTTTTTTGTGCCCTTAGAATTCTATCCCTACACCCTCCCTAACATTCCAGATCTAGCCTAGGTCCCACATGTAATACCCTGGCCTACTGTGGATACCCAACATTTCAGTACAACCAATTTTTAGGTTCCTCTCAGGCCAAATCCAGCATTTCCATCTGTATTTGCCCCTCATAATCCAGGCAAAGTCCAGGAGGTACATTTTTAATAGTCTCCCAGTCTACTTTGTCTACCTGATTTCAGTCTATCTAAACCATTCCCAACCTCTAGACCCAACTACCATGCTTGCACATACTTTATTAATCCTCAAGCTCCTCTGCCCATATTAGTCTTAGAAAAATATGTCTACAGACCTAGGACTCAAAATACAAACATTAAGAAAGACCAAACCAATAGTCCCTCTCTACAACCTATGAGTACTGTAAAATTGTTTGCCAATATTATGAATTGCCCATATGAACCATAGGACACACGATTAAAAGAACAATCATAAACTTCATCAAGGAAATCAATGAATTAAAGAACACACACACATAAACACACACACACACACACACACACACACACACACACACACACCAGCTCAACAAACTCAAGAAGAAAGAGCCTGAGGAGAATAAATGCCCAAGTTATGACTTGAGAATAGACTTCAAGAAAGAGATAGAAACACTGAAAATCACTCAAGAGGACATGGAGTTGGAATTGAAAAACTCTGTCATTCAAATACAAAACGCAAGAAAAGCCTTACAAATAAAATGAATTAAGTGGAAGAAGGAATGTCAGGATTCAAATATGAAGTAAAGGATTGAAACCAAGTAATCAAGGAATATGAAAAAAGAAATAAACACAGGAAAAGGACAGTTATGAAATGTGAGACACAATCAAAAATCTAACCAAATTAAAGAAATAGATATGAAAGAAGAATCCCAAGTTGATGGCATAGGCAAGACTTTTAACAGGATCATAGAAGAAAACTTCCCCAAACTAAAGAGACATGTTATGTAGATACAAGAAGCACACAGTACACCAAATAGATAAGATCAGGAAAAATACTCATACCACATCATAGATAAAACAATAAGTATATGTATCAAATAAAGTGTATTGAAAACTGAAAGTCAAATACCAAAAATAATAGTAAAATACCAGAATAACAGCTGAATTCTCAAAGGAAACTTTGAAAGCCAGGTGATCCTTGGGTAGTATATTCCAAGTCCTAAAAGACTATGATGGCCAGCCTACACTAATATGCCCAATAAAATATCTGCTATAATTAATGGAAAAACAAAAACTTTCCACTCTATTTTTTTTTAGATTTTTTTATTAGATATTTTCTTTATTTACATTTCAAATGCTATCCCAAGAGTTCCACTCTATAATCACCCTACATTGTATAGCCAACAAACAAAATCATAAATCATCCAGGAAGCAATATTTCAGGCTAAGGAGAAGAATGAGCACTGAATAGTACCGTGGAAGAAATATAAAACCATAATTATTAAAACACAAAGAACCAACAAAAACACAAACAGCATCACCAAGCTCAATAACAGCATAACTATTCTTAACACACATAACTCAGTAATAACTTCAAATATAATTAGCCTCGATTCTTCAATAAGAAGACACAGCTTGATTGACTGGATCAAGAAACAAAACCATCTATCTATTGTCTGTAGAAGCTAGATCTAGTTCTTCCTCTCAGCTTCAAGCTCCCAGAAAGAAGACTAAAACCCAAAATACATTTACAAATACTTTGGCCATATACCTAGGCTCTTCTCTAACTAGATCATAACTTAAAATAATCTGCTTACTCTAATCCATAATCTGTGGCATGGCTGAGTATCTGTGCTCAGGTACCATACATCCATCTGCCCAGGCAAATGTCTAATGCCTGGCACTATCTCAGAATCCCTTCTGCCTGCCAGATGTCCCACCTTCTAGTCTGTACTTACCTATAGGTTATATATTTTGAATTGCCAGGTGGTGCATCCACATAATATACAGAAAGTTCTCTCCACAATTGTCTACAAAACCCACATCTTACTATTTAAGATACCATGGTAGAGGAAAATATGTACCAAAAAAATTCCAATTAAATAGATCCAGGAAGTCGGGATACATCACCATCCTAAAATCTGACAAAATAGACTTCAAACTAAAACTAATCAGAGAAAATAAAAGACTGACACTTCATTCTAGTCAAGGTAACAGTTGACTAAGAAGGCATTACTATTATAAACAAAGGTGCTCCAAACTCTGGTGTATCAAATTTCATATTTTTTTTAAAATGGTCTTAATGATATAGAGTAACATCAATCTATAATTAATGGGTGATTTCAACACCCTACTTTCTCTAATAGACAAGCCATCTGTACAAAACAGAGATAGACATGACATCACACATTAAATGGAATTCAAAAAATTCTACAGAATATTCAACACAAATACCAAAGAATAAGCATTCTGCTCAGCAGCACAAGGATGCGCTTCTAAAACAGACTACATCCCGAAAGAAAAAAAGAATCTTTCCAAATTCTTAAAGATTGAAACCATTCATTACATGCTATCTGCCCACAATGCAATAAAAAGAATTGACAGCAAACAAATTTCTAGTGAACAAAGAAACTAATGGAAATTAAATATCTCATCACTGAATGAGTGAGTCAAAGAAAAAGAATGAAGAAAGAAAGAAAAATTTTCCTGGAACTAAATGAAAAGGAAAACACACTACAAGAAAACATCTGGGGCATGCCGAAAGCAGGCTTACAGGGGAAATTTATAGCTCTAAGTGTCTATATTAAAAAATGAGAAAAAGCACTTATAAATGACTTTAAATCTCAAAAATTTGGAAAGACAAGAACAAACAAAATCCAAGCCCAATCGACAGCTAGAAATAATAAAAATCAGAACAGAAAGCAATGCAATAGACACAAAGAAAGGAATACAAATAATCTATAAATCTAAGAGCTGTTTCTTTGAGACAAAAAACAAGTGTGACAAACCTTTGGCCCGACTAACCAAAAGAAAGAGAGAACCCATGTTAACAGAGTTAAAAATGAAAGGAGAAACTTGACAACAGGCACCAGAAAATTTCAGATGTTCAAAGGTGTACCCCATTGTGCTTGAAAAACTAAAAGAAATTGGTAATTTTGTCCAAACCAAAAATTAAACCAAGAATATTTAACCATCATTCCAGGCACATAAAAAATTTTAAAGATTAGATTAGCAATTAAAAATTTAACTTAAAAATATCAGGGCCAAATTTTTGACCCAAAAGTTTGTCCAACCTGCAAAATTTTTGACCCAAAATTTGTCCAACCTGCAAAAAAAAAAAAAAAAAAAAAAAAAAAAAAAAAAAAAATGCAGGGACAAAGTTGGAGCAGAGACAGAGTGAATGGGCAACCAATAACTGGCCCAACTTGAGACCCATCCCATGGGACAGCACCAATCCCTGACATTATGAATGACACTCTGTTATGCTTGCAGACAAGAGCATGTAGTCCTCTGAGAGGCTCCACCCAGTAGCTGACTCAGACAGATACAGACACCTACAGCCAAACAATGTATAGAGCTTGGTAACTCTTATGGAAAGATAGGAGAAAGGATTGAGGGCCCTGAAGGGAATAGAAAGTCCACAGGAAGACTAACACAGTCAACTAACCTGGGCCCTTGGAGTTCTTAGAGTCTAAACCACCAAACAAAGGCTGGACCTAGGCACCCACACACATATGTAGTACATGTGTAGCATGGTATTCATGTGGGTCCCAAAAAACTGGAATGGGGACCATCCAAAAGCTGTTGCCTGTCTGTGAGATATGTTTTTCTAACTGGGCTGCCTTGTCTGGTTTGAATGGGAGAGGAAGCGCCTAGCCTTGCAGAGACCTGAAGTGTCAGGTTGTAGGGGTATACACAGGGGAGCTCAAAGGAGAAGGGGATGGGGTATGAGGGGTGGAGGATGGAAGATGAAAGATTGTGGGAGTGGGTGACCTGGGAGGAATGGGGCAAGGATTCAGATATAAAATTAATTAATTAATTAATTAATCAACCATTTAATTAATGGAAAAATAAAATAAAAATTAAAATACTCAACAAACAAACAAAAATCCCAAACCAGGGCCAGATGGATTCACAAAATAATTTTATCAAACTTTCAGAAATCTACAGATAATCCTTCCTAAACTATTCATAAAATTAAAATAGTAAAGAAAACCATGACAACAACAAAAGCAGTAATTCCTTCTTCTGCAAAGCTACAGAACTCTAATACAAAAATCAGGTAAAAGTAAAACAAGTAAAAAAAAAAAAAAGAAAAGAAAAGAAAAGAAAAGAAAAGAAAAGAAAAGAAAAGAAAAGAAAAGAAAAGAAAAGAAAAGTAGAGTCCAATAGTCCTGAGAACACAGAGTCAAAAATGATTGCACACACAATACAGACTTTAAAGCAAAAAGATTATCTATCATGATAAAGTTCATTTTATCCCTGAAATGCAGGGATTTATCAACATATCCAAGTCAGTAATTATAGCAAACCATGTAAATGTACTTAAAGATAAAATCATGTAAACTTCTTGATAAAATAAAAAAAAAAAAGCCTTTGACAAAATCTAGAATGTCTTCATAAAAAAAAAAAATCAAAAACGAAAAAAAAAAAAAAAACAAAACCAAAAAGCCTTAGAGAATAGACTAGAGGGAAAAAAACTTCAACATAATAAAATCTAAATATGAAAAACCCATAGCAAATATTATGCTAAATGAAGAAAAGCTTGATGCACTTTTTCCAAAGTCAGGTTTAAGACACTAATAACTACTATTCTTACTCATTTTTTATACTGTACTCAAAGTAGTTGTTGGATCAATAAGGAAAGAGAAAAAAATCGAAGGAATACAAATAGAAAAAGAAATAATCAAACTATCTGTATTTGCAGATAACATGAATCTATACAGTAGACATTTCCAAAACTTTACCCCAAAAAACTTCTAGACACGATGAATAACTTTAACAATGTGCCAGGATACAGATTCATCTTCCACAAATCAATGATGTTTTTATACTCTAACCATAAACATAGGGAGAAATAGATCATGAACACCCTCCCACTCAAAATAGCATCAAAGAAAATAAAGCATTAGGAATAAACCTAACCTGGAAGGACTTTTGCCTCTGAAGAAAGAGGTAAGAGAAAGATAATAGAAAATGGAAAGACATCCTATGCTCATGATTAATGTGAAAATGTCAGTTTACTAAAAGCTCCAGATTCATTGCAATCCAAAGCAAAACCTACATCTCATTCTTCATAGAAAAAACAACAAGCAAACACAAACATCTATCCTAAATTTTATACAGAACCACAAAAGTCCTCAGATAGTCAAAATGATCCTAAGCCAACAGAGCAATAGTTAATGGGTTACCATTTCAGATCTTAAGGTATTACCAAGGTATAGTAATAACAATCACATGGCATTGGCACAAAACAGTTGTCTAGTTCAAAGGAACAAAATTGAAAACCCAATCATGAGCATACTTAATTTCTGACACTTAATATTTTAAAAAGATGCTGTAAAAATACTCTGGAGAAATAAAAGCATCTTCAACAAATGGTGCTCAGACAACCAGATGTTCATATGCAGAGAAGTGAAATTAGACCTGTATCTATCACCTAGCACAAAAACTAACTCCAAATAGATCAAAGACTCAGATGTGAAATCTAAAACTCTGAAACTGCTAAAGGAAAAATACAGGCAGTATCCTACAAGATACAGGTGTATGAAAGGATATATTTAGGAATATATATGTATGTATATATACATACATATGAGCATGTAGTGAAAATTAATGTAAAAGCCATGAATTTTTTTTAAAAGAAAGGAGGTGTACATAAGAGGGTTTGTAGGATGGTTAGAGATGAGAGAAACATTGTAAATATATTTTTTAAATAAATTACAAACTCAAGAGAAACCAAGTTTTAAAGACAGTGAGTTTTAAACCTCTTCTGGCCCTGCTGACTTCCTTTGTTAGCTTCTTCTTTCCCAACTTTCTGACTTCAGCTGTTCAAACTGTTTTTAAACTGTGTCTTCTCGGATGCGTTTCTGTCATTCCATGCCTCAGTTTACTCTCACATGACTTCAGCCTGGCTATCACTCTGATTCCTCCTGTAGCCAGGGATACTCAGGTCTTTTAACATTTCCCATATTTCAGCCTCAACTGGTTTTAGCAGGTAAGCATTCCTCTAAAACCTGACTTTACCAATCGTCTATATTACTATCCACAAGTTAAAATTAGGGGGCAAACCCTGGGAAGATTATGAGAAAAAGTTCTGGAGAAAAAAAAGATCCACACACACACACACACACAAAAAAAAGTGTTTTAAAATGTGATTGTCACAAAAGAACTCACTTGATATGCACTCACTGATAAGTGGATATTAGCCCAGAAACCTAGAATATCCAAGATACAATCTCCAAAACACAAGAAAATCAAGAAGAAGGAAGACCAACATGTGGATACTTCATTCATCCCTAAAATAGGGAATAAAATACCCATGAAAGAAGTTGCAGAAACAAAGTTTGGAGCT
>NC_034609.1:26472488-26480252 GCF_900095145.1 Mus pahari
ATAGAGGGGAACACCAGGGCCAAGAAGTGGGAGTGGGTGGGCAGGGGAGCAGGGCTGGGGGAGGGTATAGGGGATATTTAGGATAGCATTTGAAATGTAAATGAAGAAAATATCTAATAAAATAAGTTAAAAAAAGAAAAATATGTGTGATTGTTGTAATTAAATGTCAAAAGATGCTGCTGCTGGATGTCTAGATATCTCCAGACTGCTGTAGCTCTTCTATCTTCCTTATAGAGGGCCTCACCTGGTCATCAAAGGGTCAGAAAAAATGTCAGGCCCTCAGTGGTCACTTAAAACTGTCTCACAGTGACCACAATCATAACAACTAAAAGTGTGATTTGGGGGCTAATATGTTAATTCATAATGAAATAATTTATGAATTTTTATTCATAAATAAGAATAATAAGAATAATAGGTTATTGCTTTTAGCTATCATAAGCAGAAGTGGTACTCTCAGGTGTGTCAGCACTCCAGAGGTTAGGCATGGCCCTCCACTTGAGGGATGGGGCCACCCACCCATCTCCAAAATTTTGACCCAGAATTGCTCCAGTCTAAAGGAAATACAGGGACAGAGAGTGGAAGAGGGACTGAAGGAAAGGCCATCCAGAGACTGCCCCACCTGGGGATCCACCCCACATGCAAACACAAAACGCAGACTCTCTTGTGGATGCCAAGAAGTGCTGGCTGACAGGAGCCTGATACAGCTGTCTCCTGAGAGACTCTGCCAGAGCCTGACCAATACAGATGCGGATGCTCACAGCCAACCATCAGACTGAGCACAGGGACCTCAATGGAGGAGTTGGGCGAAGGACTGAAGGAGCTGAAGGGGCCTTATCTGGCATCAATGGGAGGGGAGGCCCTTGGTCCTGTGAAAGCTTGATGCCTCATGGTAGAGGAATGCTAGAACTGTGAGGCAGGAGTGGAGGGGTGGGGGAGCACCCTCATAGAAGCAGGGTAAAGGGATGAGGGGCTTAGAGAGGGGAAAACAAGAAAGGGGATAACATTTGAAATATAAATAAATAAAATATCCAATTTAAAAAAAAGAGAGAGATGCAAATGAATGTGTACATCTGTATATATGTAATTCCAAATAACTTACATTGACTTTTTAACTATCTCAATATGCACATCACATGAGTTAACGAGACACGAACAGTCTTGAGACATGTTATTCTTTAGGTAGCAGAGGAGAGCAGAGAGAAGCATGTGCTGTAGACAACACTGAGCTAATGACAAAGAAAATAACATTCTCCCTTTATTCTCTTTAGAGGCTGAGCTCTCCACGCATATCTTTTTCTTTCTTAACATATTCATTCATAATCTTTAATGATGCCATTGGCCAACCTGCGGAATTCTTTTGCATCCTGGCAAGGCTTAACTGGAAATGTATGCACATTTATTTCTGAACTTGAATTGCAGTAAGATCCGCATGTCCTTAAATACCTACCAACTGGCACAATTATATTACAATTCACAGACATGTCTAGAAGATATTAACATTTTATTATGCTCATTAAATACAAAAATGATCTCAAGATCTCATCCTGGGCAAATACTGCAAGTCAAGATTTGTATTCCTGCCTTTTGAAATCTAGCTTAATGGCCACAGTCAATTATGTCCTTTAAAGGGACTAGGCAGTATCAACAGACAAAAATGACTTCAGTAGTAGACCTAAAGGTGACCTCACTTTCCTTGGTAAATTACTCTACATGGATAAATGTAGTGTTTCTTTCTGACCTTTGACAATAATAGTGCATTTCATTTGGATGGCACTTGGAATCGATTTATCGAATTGTTTATACTTTCCTTGACTTACTGTTTCCCCTCTAGGAAAAATGCAATGTATATGTGACTATGAAGAAATACTTTAGCCGTGTGGGGACAGGCAACATAGACATCAGGAAGCATAGCATCGCCTTTTACTGATGACAGGATCTTGTTCCAGTAAATTGGACCTTCCAAACCCGAGATTCCTCACCTTAAAATTGATGCATAATAGCATCTCCTTCATAGAAGTGATGTAAGGTGTGGTGAGGGCTAGTCCCTAGTGGCATGCATGTCTCCAGCATAGCTTCTTCTGAGTCTCCCACTCCTAGGATTAGTCCCAACTTTGTCTTTCTGGTGAAATGACCTTACCTAAGACTTTACAAAGGAATTTTTCACTTTCGAGTGCCCTGCACCTTCCAGCATGGTACCTGGAACACATCAGACGCTAATAAAGGACAATTAAGTCAGACCGAGGCCAGATAGATCAGTCAACGGTGTTTACTGGCCTTTGGATTCATCCAACTTAATAGTCGTTACCTGTCATTACCAATTTGTCAACAATTCAACAATAAAAGCTTCCTGATTCACAAACCTCCCCAATGCCAAGAGTCACTCACCCGTATTACAAAACTAGGAAGTAAATATTGTGAATCACCATTCATGGATGAGGATACAAAGGAGGTTAAATTACCTATGCTACCTAGATCAAGTGTGGTCAGCCTTTCCCCTTAGTCCAGTTGCCTGTGCAGTGGGAGTAGCGCCATTTAATAAAGGCAAGCATTTAGGCAGTGCCAACTTTCTACCTAGCGTTGTGGTATGATGCACACACGCACTATCTTCTATGATGAATAAAACTCTCAAGTTCCTACAAGCCATGTATCTGTGTGTGTGTGTGTGTGTGTGTGTCTTTGTCTCTGTATTCCCACAGCCGAGCACACCGTGGTAATTACAAATAAATCTGAAAGAGTTACTGTGTGCAAAATAAATGAAACACGCGACACTGTCCTTCTGAGACAGAGGTTCCCTTCACCCACATTTTATTTATTTTGTAGGTAACTGAAAAAAAAAATGAGTAGTTAGTAATTTAATCATTCGCACACAGTCAGTAGGAAAACAACATTAGACTCAAATCTATTTAATCAAGTCCTTAACTTCTTTATTATTCTACCTAAGTAAAAATGGGTACATATTAACAAGCAGGGAGAGAGGGGAGAAATAAGACAGAAAGGAAAGAGAGGGAGGGAATCATTATTATCCCCGCCACCCCCACCTCCGTATGGTCACAAATTCTTCAGCAGGCAGAAGAAATAATGGGTCATAAAGCACTTCTCAGCCCCAGCCCCTCACTTTCTTTACTTGTGTATTGCTCCTTTCAAAATCATTAAGCCAGTGACCGTACAAGGGGTAATTCGGAGCATATGACAATTGCCTCAGAGTCAAAGGCTGGATCCCAACAGCTTCAATATAACAATAGTAGGTTCTTTTCAGAGGGCACATTTTTCTTCACAGCTGCCAGCTCTGCTTTCTATACAAACTAAAAATAATGATCTTTCCATTACAGGAGTGCTAGTATTGTTACTTTCCCTCTTAGCTTATATTAGTGCTTAAATTATACACCCCTAGTCTCCAGGGGTTTAAACTTGGCTGGGAAAACTTTTCCTGGGGCCAGAGAGTGACATTAGCAGTATGAGGCTTCCACTGCAGCTTCCCACAGAGCCTGGGGCAAAATCATAGTACCAGAATTGGCCCCAGATATCATTGTTTGTCAGCTATTAAAGGTCACTGACACATAATCTTTGTAGTCAGCCCCCAGCACACTTTACAATGCTGATACTCACTTCTAAAAAAAAAAAAAAAAAACCAACTTGGTTGATTTTCATTTCATGTGCATTGGTGTTTTGCCAACACATAGATTTGTGATGGTGTAGGATTCCCCTGGACCTGGAATTACAGATAGTTGTGAGCTGCCATGTGGGTGCTGGAAATTGAACCCAGTATCTCAGCCAGTGTTCTTAACCATGGAACCATCTCTCCGGCCCCCATCCTTTCTTCTTAATCTACCAATAAGGGATAAAGTGACTCTACCTCATCAAATGTGGTTTCAGAGCTTTCAATGACCCGAGGTATTGTATAACTATTGCCTACAAAGGTAATAGGTGTCCTAGGTATTTTTTGAGAAGCAAGAGAGGGATGTATTCCCAGCTGAGTCTGATTCTTCTGGAGGCCACAGTGGTTGGGAAGGCAGGCCAAGGTAAAACAAGGGGTTGTGGGTGAGTAGAGGATAAGGTAGACAGGGAACCCAGGGTTGCATGCTGGAAGGGGAGAGATGCATTCTTAACAACAACAACAATAACAACCATAAAATGTCTCCAAATGATCTTGTTGCGAATATCCATGGCCCTGGAATGCAAAAGTTAAAACAGAGCAACAGTGACCTCTCCCCCTGGAAAAAATTTACAAGGTAAAAGAATACATCCTTTTACTGATTCCTTCCATTTTCAGTTTTGTAAGTGTTTCACCTGCTGTTATTTATCTACTAGAAAATACTCAGAGTTAAGATGAGAACCATTTAGGAAGGAGCTGGGACATGTGAGTGCTAAGGAATTTAACCTGTTAGTGTCTAGCACTCTTGACTCTCATGGTTAGGTGAGAGTCACTCTCCCTGCCTCCTTATCTACGGTAATATCTTGAGGAAGCCTTTAGTGCAAGACTTAAGGAGACTGGGGTTGTCTGAGAATGACTGAGCTACCAGGGAATGAGAACCAGACACAATTTAATATACTTAATGGAAGCATAATTACATAGAGCCTGCTGCTGGTAGCATCCTGAGGGTTCCTGATACTAATTGCTAATCTCTCTTTCTGAAGATTCCCTTCTGTACACTCTAAGTGGATCCTACCCTGTGTTAATTGGTGCTGCCTTGGGTGGCTCCTGTATGTCATTCTTATGTTTAATCCTGGCGTCATGGCTCATTTATAATAAAATATGTCCTTTTGCTGCCTGTGATGATGCATATCTCACATCGTAGCACTGTGGAGGCTTAATCAGGAGAACTCCAGAAGTTAGAAGTCAATCTATCCCACACAGAGAGATCCTGTCTCATGAAAGCAGAGCAAACCAGACAAACAATGATAACAATAACCTCCCAGTTCAATAACACTAAGGAAGTCTTGCCTCCTGCCACCACACTCTGCAGACCACAGCCACCAGCTAGCCATTTGTCCAAAAGTCTGGGACCAATTTTATAAAACAAGAACTTCTGATTCGCTGGTCTCTGGATCTATCCATTGCTTGATTCTAAACTTAAAACTTCGTTGTACAGATTAATTTTACGTAAGGATCTATGTTAAATGTCAGTTTCTTATTGGATATGAATCTGGGCATGTGACATTAATTTTAGTACTGGAATGACTTGTACTTTAATATTCTGCAAACTTCTATATTTTGCTGAAAAACACCTGTAAATGCACATTGAAGAGACAAACACAAGGTGGAGATGATTCAGAAACTCTTAATTAGGTTGAGTTTAGCAATCTCTCTCTCTCTCTCTCTCTCTCTCTCTCTCTCTCTCTCTCTCTCTCTCTCTCTCTCTCTTTCTCTCTCTCCCCTTACAATAAGTGCATCTGTTTATGTAGATTTCAGGAAAAGTATATAACTGTTTTGTTTTCCTTGCTGAGACGATTTTGTTTTCCTTGCTGAGACGATTCTCACTTTATGTGAGAACATAACTATGCTAATATATCTCAGTGTACTACAAAGACTTTCATGAACTCCAGAGTCACTGCCCTGTGAACAGCTTTGGCAATCACAGATTTCTAGATTTACCTTCCACTTTGTAAGACAGAAACGTACATTATTGGAATTATTTATTGGTATTATACTTGTTTCTCTGGCCCCTTCTAGAAACCCTTTGCTTCTTCCCACCTTTAAGCTCCTATTTCTAAGTGGAAGGAGGTGTCGAGCAGACCCCCAAGGAACCTCTCCAGTTTTGCAGCCGTGCTTCGGTCACATGACTACTTGCTTGTCAGGACTCTCTCACTATTGTTTCTTTTACCACTTCTGCTGCTACTACTGGTGTTATTCGTTTCTTCTTAGTTGTTGAGCCAGTAGAACTGTTGTTGACTCTTCAAAGTGTTTTCCTACAGACAGCACACAATAGCTTGCTACCTCATAAGAAGACAGTTTTCCTTACAAAGCCTCTCCCTATCTACTTTTGGGAGAGAACCTGCAAATCAGATGCAGGTCAAGAGTTGGTGATGAGCTTTCTCAGATGAAAGCCCCACCATTTCTTATAGGCAGCCTTCCTATCTCCCAGTCAGCCACTGCCACAAGAATCACTTCTTTGATTGACTAAACATCTACATCTCTCCTAATCTTGATTAAAATAAAGCTGTTTTGATGCTATTAGATTCTGTGTGTCCAACAGTGAAAGAACTGGCAGGCAATCCATGGCTACTCATACGCCGACAAAGTAGCATATTAGTTATCAATTATATTGTTGCTTTATCCGATTCAAACGTTTTATCCTGGAAATTGTGATATTTGAATATTTCTTCAGTGAGGCAGACATGATGGATGTTGTTTGCTCTCTTGAGTATTAATGGTAATTTCCCCATGAGCCTCTCATTTATCAGGGATGGGTGACAAGTCTAGCTACCAGGTTTCTGTGTTGTTCTATTTCTCCACAGTGTGCTATGCTCCTGGGTTATTCAGTGATAAAATGCCTCTCATTTACTTCAGTATTTAGGATGATATAAGTTAAGAGTATTGTGTGTTCTTTGGAAATATATAGTTTAGATTTTAAAAGTTTTATCTGTAGTATTTTTTTTTGAAGTTCTTTTAAAACATCAGCAACAATTATACACATTATGATTATAGGACTGGAATTCACATGCTCATAAAATTACAAACTTTCTGCCTCACCTATGGCCAGAGATAGCATGGGAATGATTTATAAAGCATTCTAGTACTGTCTCAAAGAGTACAATTTGCTGAAGGCCTGAATCTGTCCCAATGCCAGGTCTGGATGACATTTTTCTGATTCTGACTCTCGCTCATCACCTGAAATCTCAACTCGTTATCAAGAAAACACCAAAAGCCAATGGAGAGAGAGTGCCAAATAGGTTTGCAAAGGTGGTCATGGTTAAAGTCACTGTGACTTAAAACAGGAGGCATCAATATGGGGGAAATGCCTATAGGGGAAGAGAGGGGCTTGGCACAAGTTAGAGGAAGAAAAATAAAATGAGAAGAGAGTAACCAGAAAACATATATTGTATATATGATGAAAAGCCCAAGGAACAGATTTTTAAAAGAAAACAAGAAGGACTTAGATGATTCATGAGGAAAACTAGAACTAAGCTATTATTTATTTATTTATTTATTTATTTATTTATTTATTTATTATGAACTAATTTTGTCTTTGGTCATTTGGAGATGTCAGTCCTCCATTGCTCTTATATTGTGATGGTCCAATCTTATTTCAGAGTTTCATGGCATATAGCACACATATTCACGTATTGCAATACTGCAGATTAATTCGGTCATTCTTGATTACCTGAGCCTCTGGATAATGCTCGAACCCCACCGCTCGATGGTATTCCCTTGTTGTTCAACTAAATGAACGACCCTTTCCATTGTGTATTTGCTACACACAACACTAGGGAAGGGTCAGCTATCCTAAATTCACTAACTATGATCACTATCAGCTCGTTTAAAGGTCAGAAGATGGGAGAGATAAAACAAGTACAACAGATCCAGACCTTAATATTAAAGGGGCAAAGAAAAACCTCATCTCATCCCAGCTCTGGGAGGCAGAGGCAGGAGGATTGTACCATACATTTAAGGTGAGATCCTGTCTTAAAAAGAAACCAAACAAGCAAAACCAAAACCAAACAACCAACCAAACCACCATTACTACTACCTCTACCACCACCACCACCACCACCACCATCACCACCATCACCACCATCACCACCACCACCATCACCACCATCACC
>NC_034609.1:26481787-26489234 GCF_900095145.1 Mus pahari
CACCACCACCACCACCACCACCAACAACAACAACAACAACAACAACAGAACAGTGGATCACAGTTGACTTTTTTAAATTTTTACTAAATATCCCCTTGGTAAACATTTCAAAATTCACCTAAGCTACAGAATTATTGTGAGGTGTAGATGATTTCCTAACCATGAGGTCAAGCTGGCCAAGAGACTGGTCACCTACAGCATTGCCACATCCACATCTGGAGGAAGGCTCTCATCGCTGCAGATGGAAACATCACTTCTTTCTATTCCTTTCTGGAAGAAAGAGGCAATGTCATCCAAACGACGTTTGACCCATCTAGCCTTTACACTTGTGAACAACGAAAGCTGTGCTAAGAAACCTTCAATGATGGCCTATGGTAGTTTGAAAAGAGTTTGGGTGAAGAAAGAGACGGTCCAATTAAGCCATCCTAGAGCTCGGAGCAAGCTCTAATTCAGGCAAAGCGTGGAGAGTTTCACAGAATTCTGCAGACATGCAACGTCTGAGCTTTACACGAACACCTGGAGCTGCCTCTGCTGGATGTGGCGCAGAGAGAAATCTCAGAGGTTCTGCTTTCACGCATGAGCAGAATGCTTATCATCCCGAAAGCTTCACACAGATCTCTAGGAGGAAAGATGTATCTGAGACCACGTGCTATGTTAACAACGAATCTGCTTTCGGAATGAGAAATTGGAAGCTCTTGGTTCAGTGTCTCGGGGGCTAGGATCTTTCTGCGTTCTTCCTTGTGGATGAGCCATGTTCTTTCTTGGTAAGATGTCTAGTGACAGTATTAAAATTCTAGAGTCTCTGTCACTCTTCAGACACAAATTTGTATTCACCAGTACACAGACTTATGCAACAACTGATGGGCAAACAGTAATTAGGTAATAATGGAATTGAGTCAGGTTTCCTAGGTAGACAGGCTCTATGTGTATAAATGTGTGTAAATATATGTGCATAATTAATCTCATCACAGTCAGGTCAGGGTATAAGTATCAAAGTGACATTATATAAAACACAATCCATGATCTCCCTAATTTTTTCCTCAGGACAAAAAAAAATTACATGATCTTGCTTATATGTGGAAGAAAACGTATGGAATTAGGAAAGTAGAGTAATATTCCTTGAGGAATGAGGAGAATTGGTTAAAGGTGCACAATTTCAGCTAAAGATAACAACAAGTTTACAAATTCTACTGTTTGACTTGGTGATCTAATCAATGGAAATATGTGATATCCTTGAAATTGCTCACCCACATTCATGGGTGACCTATTTGCTATAGATAAGAAAGGGAAACAGATTGATATACATCATCTGTTGAATGGATAATTAAAATGTGGTACATATACATAGTAGAATTTTATCCAGCTATAAAGAAAACATAGCTATGAAAATATATATACTTGAAATTTTCATATATGGTGGAGACACCAAATATATAAACTATAAAACATATACACACACAGACACATACTCAGGCACACACACACAGACATATGCACAGACACACACAGACAGACAGACACACACATACATAAAAGTATAAAACATAAATCTTAATCTTGTGCCAAGTATGGATGATCCTTTTGAGTTGTTAGTCAGGGTGTTCATACAGAGACCCCAAATATATAGTTTACCAACATTCTCTTAACTATTCACTTAAAATTGAAGGCAAGATCACAATAGTAAAGTTTCTGCGTGTTTGAGTCAAATAATACAAAAAACTCAAACTGATACTAACGAACCAGAAAGCATCATACTTATAGACTTGTTTTCACAGTACTGGGGATGCTATTCAGGTTGCAAGAAGAGAAAATTAGTTAATAGTCTTATCAATCTGTGTAATTTGTAAGATAATATAATGGCAGGGCTAGACGGGTAAGTCAATTGGAGAAAAGTGGTATGCATGTTATGTTAGCATAAGAACGAACTTATAACTGGTGCAGCTAACTGTGTCAAAAAAACACAAAGTAAGGTAGGTCAAAGACCCTAGTAGAGAGATTACTGGTATTGTTTGGCTAAATGGAAAGTCTCAAACTGCCCTCTGATTATTTACCTTTATATCCATAGACAAGCCTGGTATGGTAGAAAGTTGTAAGCTACTACGTGGGTGTTGGGAATCAAATGCAGGTGCTCTGGAAAACCAGCCAATGTTCTTAACCACTATATCGTAATCTCTCCTGCTTTATATCCCAATTTTCGTAATGCTTTTGGCTGCTGAATTCTAAATTGATATGATCTGAGATAGTGTGAATTATATACGACTTCTATAGCCATCCAACTTCATTTTGGTTGCCTGCCTCAGTCAACACTGTGTGTGGATACCAGCTTCTCCAAAAGGTCTTGCTTTTCTCATCCATATAGAGTAGCCAGTAATTACGTTATATGCATTGTCCATGAACACCTGTGTTTCCAGATTCTTGGTGACTGAATCACAATATTCAAGGAGCATACACAATTGGCCGCAAAATATTTAATCAAAAGAGAACGAAACCACAGTAGAGAGACATGCTACAAGGAAGCAGAGGGCTGAAGGAAAATGACTCATGGATACTTTTTAGATCCTTTCTCATAAGTCTAGATATAGAGAAAAGCTGACTCCCTAAAGAGGGTAATGAGGAGTTTTCTATTTGGCAGATGGACTGTTGTATAACATCAGACTTTTGTACATGTGTGGGCTGTATATCCCGTAACGTAAAACATATTTTATGTGCATAAATGTTTACCTGCATATATTTATGTGCACTGTATGCATGACTGCTGCTATAAGAAAGCATCAGAAGTCATGGATCTAGAGTTACTGCAGGAAAGATCTACCAGGCTGTGCTGGAGACTGGATTTAGGTTCTCTAGAAGAGCAGCCAGTTCCCTTATATCACGAGTCGTCTCTCCAGAACCCCCTGAATTTTAAAGCATATATTTATCACCACATATATACATATGAGACTGTCAATAAAGTTTTTCCCTAACAGGTCATCTCAAGAACAAATTAGCCTTCACTGCTCTTCAAGGCTAAGAAGGCATTGCTTAATCTTGCCTTCAGGAAGTAGTGACCAGAAATTTGCAACACGAGCAGAGATACTGGGTGTTTTCCTATTGAGAAAAAAACAATATATTTTTGCCAAGGAGTGTTATCCTGGATCCTCAGGCTGACCTGGCATTGACTGTCTTGGCTGTATTCTAGTTTATTTCTTAGTGATTTTTTTTTTAAATTCTTCTTTGTCTCCTGGACCCATGTTATTAATTTGCTTGTGTCTTCATTGTCTATCTCCTCTACAAGAATAAACTGAACATGTGCTGGCTGTAGTTACCTAAATGAGGTAACCACAATTGAGAAAATAAGATTCGGCTGTAGGACATTTTGAAAACTAGTGATTGATGCACCACCCAGCCTATTGTGGGTCGGACAATCCCTAGGCAGGTAGTTCTGGGTTCTATAAGAAAGCAGGCTGAGCAAGCCATGAGGAACAAGCCAGTAAGGAGACCGCCTCCATTGCCTCTGCATCAGTTCTGACCTCCAGGTCCCTTCCCTGCTTGAGTTCTTGCCCCCATCCCTTTTGATAATGAACTGTCATACGAAACTGTGAGTGACATGAGCCCTATCTCCCCCAAGGTACTTTTGGTCATGGTATTTCATCACAGCTATAGTAACCCTAACTAAGACAGAAGTCATGTTTTTGTGTTTTGTTTTGTTTTGTTTTTGTTTTTTAAGAGTCCAGTTCTAGAATATATCTTAAATATATGATAGTAAATATTTAAGAAATGAATGGATGGGCCTAAGCAGTTTTGTATGATGGCAAGCCTGAGGTTTCATACATAATTTATGATAGATTTTGTATTTAAATATGTGCATTTTAGAAATTATAACATTAATTAAAATTAAGACAAATGCAACAAGAGTGCCCTTTTGTTATTTAGAATGGTTTTCTTTTAGATGCTAGCCACAAAGATAGGGCTTCATGCGGCCACTCGATTCTCTTTTCAGAGAAATGTATTTCTGGGAAATGGCAAGTTTTTCTTGAAATCTGAATCTTTGTACATTTTAAGGATGAAAAAAAAAAAAAAAAGTTGATAACTTCCTGGCATGCCTAGGTCAGAATGTTCCAGACAGATTACAGGCTCCACATGGAGAAGTATTGATTTGCAGGGTGTATGCCATTTGAAACAGAGACTTAAGTAGCAGGAATGGCTCTAACAGGGATGCAGACATCCCAGGGTTCCTGAGAAGTATTTGCCAGGAAACACGGGTACCTGAAAAGGTAGTTAAAATGCAATCTCAGACCTATGTTAATCATCTTTCTATCATGTAACAGATACACAAGGTAGTCAACTTTGTATGGATAAGGTTGGTTCAGCTTCATGGTTTCATAGACCAGTCCATACTGATTGAGCCCATGGCTTTTGGGTCTTTGATGAGGTCATACCTCATGACACAGAGTTTGTGTTGAAGAAAAGCTGTTCAATTCGTAAAGAACAGGAAAGGAAGAGCTGGGATATTGCTGTTATTTCAAGGTCATCTCCTCTGTGTCATAACTTTCTTTAAATACTATGTTTCAAATCTGCCCATTCCTAATACTGTTGCTATAAAAACAACCTCTAAATCTTGAGTTTTTACAGACACAATTTATAGCACGTGTTGAGTGAGAATCCTTGCGACAGGTTTTTTTCCTAATTAAGAAGTTCCCTAGATGATCCTCAGGCACATGATCTTTCTGACTTTTCAATTCGTGGGCACTATGGTCATGGATAATGTTGCAGAATATCCGTGGGTATCCTGAGTTGAAGGTGGGGAGAAGAAGAGAGGAAGTAGCCATTCATCTGTGAGAGGATCACCTGTGATTTAACTAGAGAAGGGGTACATTCATTAGAGCCTATCACTATCACTATCGTGTGTGGTGTGTGTGTGTGTGTGTGTGTGTGTGTGTGTGTGTGTGTGTGTTTGTGTGTGTTTCTAAGTCTAGGGCTTAAACTTCCTTTTCTCTGTTCTTTCAGCATGTGGCAGTGTCTAGCACAGAAGACAACAATCATGCTATGTCCAACAGATAGATAATATTTGTGTTTGTCATTTCTTATAAATGCTGCCCAAAATTGCAAGCTATCTATGGTAGAAAACCAAGTGTCAGTAAGGCAATTTTAATAACAATAGAAAATACCAAATTCCATGGAGTTTTAAGAGAATGTTGGGATCAATGGGTAACAATAATATAATACTCTCTGGATGCAAATAGCTAATTTCGAAGCTACTATTAATCTACATATTAATACATACCCATGTATCAAATGCTTACTATGTACCCAGATACTTTATTTAGAAAAAATTGTTACATAAAACGAATGTGAACACATGTATCTAATTGCCTTTGTAGGGATAGAAATGCAGTGTATATATATTTAAAAACCCTTCAAAAAGTGTACTAGAAGGAGCTGTTTTTTTTTTTTTTTTTTTTTTTTTTTGTAGAAAGAGAAAATTAAACGAGGCAAACTGGGTAAAAGTTTAGAGCAAAATAACTAACTTTCCATTCACAAAATGATCTGGGTGTTCTCATTTGTATTCCTCATTTTCAGATGGCTGGGCTGAAATTAAATGGTTATACCAGATCAGCTAGTAAGAGCTGCAGATGCATCAGACTCAGCAAACCTGAAGATGTCCAGAGGCCTGGATTTCTGAAATTCTTAGCAATATATTATGAGCCATTGGTAAATGATCCTGTAGCATTTAAGGAAACAGAGTAACCACAGAGCTAGGTCAGCTGCTGTGGCTTTCCAAGAGATGCAGGGCAGGAGTAAGCAATTCCAGCAACCATAATCCTAGGCTTAATTACCCAAAGGGCAGCGGGAGCCTTCAGTCACCCGCAGAGTCTGTGGTTGGAACAAGACTCATGCTTCTAATAAAGAATCAATAACACAGGGGCCACTGCATAGTTTTTTACGTGCTGAAGTGAGGGAGGGGCTCACTGGGGATATGACGTCAGGGCAAAAGGGAAAGTGAGCACAAAGAGGGCTATGTGTTTATTTTTAGTTTCAATTAATAATTTTTGCTGAGACATCAACTTTGGGGAGACTTTTTAAAAACTTGCAGCATAATTACTTTCTAATTGCTAGAAATGAGGAGACGTCGGAGTACAATATTCCCATATTTTTCTTAATTGTGAAATTACTGAACATCGGTTTGCATCCTCTAACACCTTTATTATTACTTGAGCGGAATAAAACGGTGTTAGGATCGTAGCTAGTCCACCCGGAAGGAGGCCTTAGGGATTGCCTTGCCAGAGTTCCACACTTCAGAGATGATGAAGTTTAGGAGCTCAGACAAGGCAAGCACTACGCCTGAGAGCCCTCAGACAGTGTCAAAGAAGAGACAGATGTGGTGTTTGGAAAACCAGACCTGATTACCATCAGAATCACCTGTTTCTTTGTTCTCATTCACTAAATAGGAACATAATCCCAACACAAGTTAATTGGATTTCTTGCTATAATCTTGCTCCCTCCAACGCACCCTTCCCATTGATTTTCTTTAATGAAAATATACACTGAAACCACTTCAGATTTTCTGCTGTTACTGAGGTCGAGATAACTGTCCTCCTGAGGTCTGTGTGAGGTTTGCAGAGAGCTGTTGAAGTCTGGAAAGGTGGGGCTTTGAGGAAGTAAAGTAGGATGTGATAGGCTGCTTTGTCACAGGACCAAAGCCACAAATCTAATAAACCCATCAACACCTACAAGTGTGACCTCAAATGTCTCCATACTTTGATCTGTCTCAGATGGCTATCCATCTGAAGGCTGGCTAGCACAAACATATTCTCAACAAAGTTGAATTTTGTTACCACCCGTAGTAACAAAATTGAATTTTTACAGGTGGAAGGCTTCCCATTTGTCCTCTCTGTGTGCTTTACAGGAATACACCTTATGTTCTCCCTCCCAAAGCATTTATTCTTCTCTTGAACTCTCAGCTCTGTGCCATGCCTACCCTCACCAGGCCTCCTTTTGTTTTCTACTCTCTCCATTTTTCTCAGTCCTTGTCCCTTCTCTAAGCATCACTCTATTTCAAGTACAGTGAGGCTTCTGGTTTTCTTTGTTTTTGTCTTTTCTATAATATGGAGCCAATGCATAGAAGGAACTATGATTTTCCTTCTATCTCCATCCTTCAGCAGAAGAAAATTAAACATAAGTAAAAACAGAAGTTTCATCTTTGACATATCTTAAATAAAACGTGTTCTCATAGATTTCCAGAGAAGTGAAAATGTGATTATAAATGCATGGTTAGAATCTCTCTGTACCTATATCCTTTCATGAGTATTTTGTTCCTTATTCTAAGGAGGAATGAAGTATCCACATGATGGTCATCCTTCTTGGTTTTCTTGTGTTTTGCATAATGTATCTCGGTTATTCTAAGTTTCTGGGCTAATATCCGCTTATCAGTGAGTGCATATCTAGTGACTTCTTTTGTGATTGGTTT
>NC_034609.1:26489745-26491714 GCF_900095145.1 Mus pahari
AGAGACCAGCATCATTGAGGTGACATCTTCTGGGCCAAGTAGTGGGAGTGGGTGGGTAGGGGAGCAGGGGTGGGGGTGGGGTATAGGGAACTTTCGGGACAGTATTTGAAATGTAAATAAAATAATAATAAAAAAACAAAACAAAAAACAAAAAAACAAACAAAAAAAGAATCTCTCCCTCTCCTTCTCCTTCTCTCTCTCCTCTCCCTCTCCCTCTCCCTTCCCCCTCTTTCTCTTTCACACACACACACACACACACACACACACACACACACACACACATTCCTTGCCTCTCTCCATTCCTCTCATCCTCTAAAGTTTCCTACAGCACAAGATAATCTCTAACTCACCACATAGATGAAGATGTCCTTGATTTTCTAATCTTCTAGTTTCCACTTGCTCAGGCTGGGATTATAAGTCTACTCAAGGTACCCTGGCTTATGAAGTGCTGGAGACTGACTGGCACTCAACAAACAGAGCTACAACTCAAAATCTGGTATTCTCTTCAAGCCTTACTTCCTCACGTGTTAGTATTACTAGCACCCTATCATATTATCTAATTGTAATTTGTAATTGTAAGTTGTAAATTTGTAATTTACCAAATTTTATATAATGTAAATAATGTAATGTATAAAATGTAATTTAGATTCCCTATTCATTTCTTGAACACAATAGCTTACCTTAAACTAAGTTTGACAATATGCTCCTCTCACAGTAGGTGAAGATATAGATAAATTTAAAGGAGTTTATAGTCTAGGTTAATTAATATGCAAAGAAATGGGGGAACTTAAAAGAAGTAATTCCTATTTTAAAGACCTGTAAAACTTAAGAAAAAGGACTGACCATTTGAGTGAAAACAGGTGAAGGAGACAGGAAAGGAATCCATAAACAATACTAAAAATAGGAATTCTCAAAGATAACCTGGGTGTTTTTTTTTTTTTTTGAAATACAATAATAGCATGAGCTCTCTTAAAGCTTTTCTTATTACTATTAAAATGTCTATAATCTCAGGAATACAAATATAAAGGTTATCAGAGTGAGTTGTTAACCCTCCAACAGATTTGTTTACAATAATGTAGGTCATCCTTTGCCAATATGGTATAACTAAAACTGAAAAAAAATGGAGGTATATTATAGTTAATGAAAGCCCTTAATATTACTTTTCATCCAATTCAATAAGTATTTTTTAGAGGCTGTTGTGGCTTATAGTTGCTGAAGATAAGGACAGGACAGTGTCTTTACTCATAAAATCTTGGTGATGAGTTACCCATCGAAAAGGAAACAATAATGTGATAGCATAGTTTTCTAAAAGTTTGCATGGCTTAATTTCATAGGACACTCTTCAAAGGATGCTTAGTTAACGGGATCCTTGAAGGTGAGCAGGCCTTTGCCCGTTATCCTAGATTGGGAACAGTGGGGAACAGTTGGGAAAGTTGGGGAAAGTATAGTCTGAGAGAAAGACCTAGCAGAACATTATATTGTGTTATGATTCTAGTTAGTGTGCAAAACAGTTACCTCTTGTTTCCTTATTAGCAATACCACTTTGCATGCTGTAGTCAGTAGCTGAATTTATGTTCAGTGTAGTTACATTTTTAAAATGTTTTATAGTTTTATACGTGGTTACTACATTTACATCATTTCTATGTCTCATTTTCCCTTCTCTAATTCCTCTTATGTATATTCATACACACACACACACACACACACACACACACACACATTTACACATTTATCCACAATTGAGTCTGGGTTTTTTGTTTTTTGTTTTTAATGTACCTGTGTTTAGCACTGACAACTTAGAATGGTAGAACCCTGATATTCTCTCTCTCTCTCTCTCTCTCTCTCTCTCTCTCTCTCTCTCTCTCTTCCCACCCTTGATTGTCTATAGCTCTTCATCTAGGGATAGTGTTTTATAAAATGTCTGCCATGCATGTTAGCTGCTGTTTGGTATTGTCATTATGCAGATCTT
>NC_034609.1:26492533-26530753 GCF_900095145.1 Mus pahari
CTGTGTTCCATCCAACAGCTGACTGTGAGCATCCACTTCTGTGTTTGCCAGGCACTGGCATAGTCTCACAAGAGGCCGCTATATCAGGGTCCCTTCAGCAGAATCTTGCTGGCATGTGCAATAGTGTCTTTGTTTGGTGGCCAATGATGGGATGGATCCCCGGGTGGGGTAGTCTCTGGATAGTCCATCCTTTCATCTTAGCTCTAAATTTTGTCTCTGTATCAATATCCTTTCCTGAAGCATCACATACATTTTGCTAGAAAAATAAAATCCAAGCTTCCCAGACTCTTCTTCCTTTAGTTTATTCCACTTCCTATTTGCTAACATGTTCTCTCCTGTTTCAAGTTACTTCTTTAAAATGCCATGTAGTGTAGATTTACTCCAGATGGATCTTTTTGTTTTTCAAATATGTTTTCCTGTCTAGAAAATTTCCCTTCAGTTTCAAAAGAAGCATTCATTGTCAATAACGTTCTGTTTGACATCCTTCCTCAACCTGACTATGCACACTGTGCCCTGGAAACCCTGCAGTCATTGAGCTCCTCAGACCTCTAAGGATAACCCAGGCTTACTTTGCTTTCTTTCATGGGACATCCTTTAAGGTATCTTTTGCCCAGTGTCTAATGACTAACGTTTCATGTATTCTGTCTTGTTTTCTAAATATGTAAGGTTAACTGAAAGCACAACTCCTCTTTGACGGGCTATTGGAATATTTGTATAGTGTAGAATTTGTTGTTGCTGTTGTTGTGATTAAAATGAAATGGGTAAAAGGCCAGGAAGTAAGCTCTAGATACCAAAATGCTATGCATGTAGCAAATAATTTTTTCATCAGGGTGAAAATTAAGATACTTCTTTGATGAGTAATGAGTGGGTTGATAATGAAGGAAAAGGAATCGTGTTATAGTGGAACTTAAAAGGAAGGTGAGAGAATAGGTCAGAACTTCAGAAAGGAAGTTCTAGATAAGACATCATGAGAAAAATAGTCTGGACTGTGATGGTGACTATAGAGTTGAAGGAACAGATATACGAGATGGATGATCCCAGGATCATGCATCTAGGTAGACATTATTGTGGTGGAAAAGAAAGATGTTAAGAAGACATTTACCTTAAGCTCTAGATCAAGCACCAGAAGAGTGCCATGGATTCAATGGAAAAACAACCTCAGAAGAGATGACAAATATTGAGGAGATGATTGTGTAATGTGGCCTTCTTTGACTGAAGTGCCCATATGGTGCGCACAAAATCAGGGCATAGGATTTCCAGGTACAAAGAAATTAAGTGACTGGCCATGGTTGTTGTGCGGATTAAAGTAATGTCCAGTCTACACAGATCCAATCAAATAAGGGTCCCAGCAGTGAGATGGCAACTGGATAGAAGCTGCAATTCCTAACCCCAGAGCTATTTCCAATTGACAACCTCTTAAAAAGAAAAAAGTCCATTTTGTGCAATGAAGTCTCACTGAGTATACAAACAATTAAAGGTAGGCACCATGCCCAGCAGAAGATGGCAAACACAAAATGAACTCAATGGTCCTTTTGGAGATCTCATAATGCTTTGTTTGGGCATGTTTTGCTTTACTGGTCTTTTGTTTCTATATTATAGTTTCTGATTATGGCATTTTATGGGTTTTAGGTTTATACGTGTGTGCAATTCGCTGCATGTGTATGTGTTTCTTGTGCCTTCTCTTCATTTTTTCCTGTTTATTTATGTTTTGGTTTGATTGTTATGTATCTAAATGTTTGCTTCCTAAAGAGAGAGAGAAAGAAGGCACAGAGATTGACAGATATAAAACTTGGAATGATCTGGGAGAAGATAAAATATATTGAATGGGAAGATTATTTTCAACAAAACAGTAATGTTTAGTTATTCTATCATTCTCTCGCATCCCTTCATTCCTATGAACTATTTCATTACTAATTTTTCATGGCAGATATGTTCAACTCTCTATCCAATAGCCATCTCTCTCCCTTTAACAATCCCCACCGGAAGAATGTCATTGTGTTTAAGAGCACAAATTCTTCAGGCATGTATTCTGGGGGGCAGAAAATACTCCTAAATTGGGCCATCTCATGTGTGAAACTTGCTATGGAGATCTGTAAGTGAAAGACATAAGCAGAGTAGGTGATTCCCAGTTGAAAATTCAGCTCTCATCTTAAAGATCATGTGACTTCTTATCAAATTATTTAAACACACACACACACACACACACACATATGCTGCTAGATGCTAAAAGGAATGATGGTCTCCAATGAGTTATCAACTTCAGTAAATATTTTACCTTCCAATGACTCTAAAGCAAGGCAGGAAATTAAATATCTTCTGAACACCATTATCTACTAGAATTAGCATTCACACCAAAGAATCAAAAAAAAAAAAATCTACCTACATTAAATGTGGACATTGATAAATAAATTACCTACTTCACAGAAAACGTCCAATAAACTTCAAAAATCTTGAACTGGGAGGGGGTTATTAAATGGCTAGAAGTGTCACTGTAGGGGGAAAATGAATTCATAAAATTACATATTTCAAAGTTTGGTCATAGAATATAATGACCACGGTTAACAAATGTGATTGACACATTGCGTGTGTATATATTAGAAAGTAATTTAGCAAACTTGTAGGAGATTTTACCATTTGATCATGGAGATTTTTGAAAAGACAATGAATGGGTCAACATAAAAACAATCATATATGTATATGTGTGTATATATAAATATATACATATATATGATACATAAAGTATATAGAAAATACGTATTTATAGGCAAATATACACATGTACACACATACACCAACACATGCACAAACTCACAGGTGTGCACTTACACATATACAAACAGACACACACAGACACACACACACATGCACACATAGTTTTCTTGCTCTATAACTTTCATAGAGACACTTCGATCAATCTCTAACCAGAAGTGTCAGTGGTGAAAAATGTCACAAGAGTTGTATTAAACATATCCTGCAACAGTATATCCGGAGCAAAGATAAAGTGCTGACAGGAAGATTGAGTTCATCCTGCAAAATTGATTATTTTACTTCCCAACTTGCTAGCCTTTAATTGAAATGGATAGATCTGACGGAGCACCCTTGGCCTTGGCCACAGTGTCTGGCAGAGCCTGAAAACTGACACCCTGACTTGGGAGGGCACAGAGCCAGAGGTTTTCATAGGTCAATTCTCTCCCCCCCATCTTGTCCTGTTGAAGAGGATGGGATCAATGGGAAAATGGCCCAGCTGCCACTCGGCTGCTGTCCACTCATCCTCACAGAGGAGCCATGGAGCTCATGTTACTCTAACAGCAGTGAATAAGACTAGAAGGTAGTGCTCACTGAATGGTGACCTCAAGTCAAGTGTAAACACTGCCCTTCCTGAAAACACCTGAAGCTGTCCCTCCCCATGATGAATAAATCGCAGACAGCTCTGCCTAAGCTGGAAAGATAATGTTGGAGGAGTGATTTTGGATCAGTTTGCCTGTCTGTAGCCACATTTTCCACAACTGTGTTGAATAGTTTCCTTTGGATGATGCCCCATAGCCTAAGCAAGTGTGTGCAATGATTTTTTTTTTTTTTTTACTTGCAGAGGATGAGTGGACCATTGACTCCATGATAAGATAAATGGCGCTCAGAACAAAGGAGCTAACAGCACAAGCTTCATGGGCCTGAACTAAGAACTTGATCATCTCCTTCACTGATGCTTAACCAAAGGGCACCATCCTTGTGTGCTTCTTTGGCATGCTGCTTTACAGCTGTCAACTTGCTATGGTTTAATCCTTAAGACTAGTTTATAGCACTATTGAGGTTAACACAACTGATAGGCTTGTGTAGTGGTCAAGAGAATGAAATTCTGTCATGACTAAAGTGATTTATTAAGGAAAAATATAATTTAGACGTGGACTAGGTCATGCCTGCCAGAGAAGAAGGTAGACTGCCTACAAACTTTTTTTCTCTCTGAGTCTCTTTCTCTAGACCCAATTCCCTAGTCTCACCCCTTAGTCTACAGAACACCCACTGGCATCTTCCCTGTGACCCTGCTCCCATCTCCCATCTTCCATGGATCTCACATAACTTACTTCTCATCTTTCTCTTCCCAACTCTTGCTTTGTCCCAGATCCCAATTTCAGCAAGCACCCCATGCTAAAACAAGGACTGCTCATCCCAGGACCACAACTAGTCTCACAGCAGACCCATGCCTCTCCAACTGCCCCTGAGATAAAAATACCCCCACTCTCATCCCCTGCTCTGAAGTAAGAAGCTTGCTGCACACTTCTTTACCTCTCTGATGCAACCCAGTGGATCACAAAGATTTTCTCCTCCAACCTTCCTTTCTCCAACTTATCCCAGGATCTCCTCCAATAGCAGCTAGCATTCAGTGTTAACATACCAGCTGAAGTATGTAGGAAAACATGCAACAGGCAGCCACTACACTCCAAAAATCTAGAGAGGAAAGGAACAAAACCCCTAGCCAACAACGACAAATTCAGAACTTAGCACCTGGATATTTAATCATC
The DNA here is from genome assembly GCF_900095145.1 of Mus pahari. Taxonomy (NCBI): domain Eukaryota; kingdom Metazoa; phylum Chordata; class Mammalia; order Rodentia; family Muridae; genus Mus; species Mus pahari. The sequence continues at coordinate 26,497,051 of NC_034609.1, forward strand.
GCAAGCCCAGATGCCAAGACACTAGTATAAAAACATAGTAATAGTCAGAGTAATAGTTTCCATTAGAACCCAGCCATTCTACCACAGCAAGCCCTGAATATTCTAACACATCTGAAGCAAAAACGAAAAGACCTTTTTACTAAAATAATGATAATGACAGTGATTATAATAAATTATTAATATTATTATTATTACTAGTAGTAGTATAAACAAAGAGAACATACAAATAATCAATAAAACAAAGAGTTGTCATTTTGTGGAAACCAACAAGATAGGCAAACTGCTATCCAAACTCAAATGAGGAGAGAGAATATCCAAACTAACAAAATCAAAAATGAGAACCTATATTTTGTAAAATTGGAAAAATTAAAAAACTAAAAAATGTAAATTTCTCATTAGGTACCATTTACCAAAGTTAAATCAAAATCAGATAAACAACTTAAATAGTCTGTAACCCCTTGTGAAATAGTAGATTTTACAATCCCAGAACCCCAAAAATCTCAGTGACAGATGGTTTTAGCACAGAATTCAACCAGATTTTTTAAAATGTGTTTATGCTAATACTCCTCAAATTATTCACAAAATAGAAAAAAAGTAATAATACCTAATTCAATTTATGAGACCACTTATGGATATCACATGATATCCAAAACACATAGATTCAACAAATAAAGAGAACCCGGAGAAATTTCCCTTTCAACATAAATACTAAAATAATAAAATACTTGCACCCTGAAATAAAAAAAAAAAAACAACAAAAACATCATGTATCATGTTTATGTAGGCTTTATCCAAGTATCATACAGAGATGTCTCAATATGCAAAAGTTGGTAAATGTAACCAACCATATATAGAAACTGAAAGGGTGGGGGAATGAATTAAAGAAATAAAGAAACAAGCAAACAAAATGATTACCTAATTAGATGCAGAAAAGACATTTAACAAAAATCAAACACACCTTCATACTAAAAGTTCTAGAGAGATTAGGAATACAAGGAACATTCCTAAATACAACAAAGGCAATTTACAGTGAGCATAACTCAACATCAAATAAAATAAAGAGAAACTCAAGCAATTCCACTAAAACCCAGAACAAGTCAAGGTTGTTGGCTTTCCCCATATCTATTCGTCATAGTTCTTGAAGTTTTATCTAGAATAACGAAGCAGCTGAAGGAGATCAGAGGGATACAAACTAGGAAGAAGTCAAACTATCATTCTTTGCAGATGATTTTTTTAGTATACATAAATGGCCCTAAATATTCCACCAGGGAACTAGTACAGATGGTAAAGATTTCCATCAAAGGGGCTGGATATACAATAACTAATTTATGAAAAAAATAATCATTAGCCCTGTTGTATACAAATAACAGAAGAACTGAGACACAAATCAGAAAAATAATGCATTTTACAAGACTCAATTTAAAATATCTTGGAGTAACTCTAAGCAAGTGAAAGACTTACATAATGAAACTTTGGAGTTTTTGAAGAAAGTAATAGAAGATATCAGAAGATGGAAAAAAAAAACCTATGCTCACGGTCTAGTAAGGTTTGCATAGTAAAAATGGTCATGGATTTGATGTGATCCCCATCAAAAGTCAAACACAACTCTTTCCAGACATTGAAAGGAAAATTCTCAACTTCATATGGAAACACAAAAATCCCAGGATGTCTAAAATGACCCCAAACAATAAAATAACTCCTTGAAGTATCAATATTCTCAATTTGAAGTCATGCTACAAAACTAAAGAAAAATTCAAATGATATTGGCATAAAAATATACTCGTTGAGAAATGGAATCAAATTAAGGACTGAGACATAAATCCACACATCTATGGTTACCTGGTTTGTTTGGTTTGGTTTGGTTTGGTTTGGTTTGGGTCTTTTTGGATAAATAAGCCAGGAATACATACTGAAAAAAATGACTGAATATTCATCACACAGTGCTGGTCAAACTGGACATCTGCATGTAGAAGAAAGCAAATAGATCCATATTTAGCACCCTTCAAAAACCTCAAGGTCAGTTGGATGAAAGACCTTAACATAGAATCAGATACACTGAAACTAACAGAAGAGAAATTAGGGAACAGCCTTAACTCACTGACACAGGAAATGACTTTATAACCAGTACACTGATAGCACAGGCACTAAGATCAACAGTTAGTAAATGGGTCCTCATGGAACAGGCAAAGAACATTTCAGACAAAGCAGTTGCGTACAAAATGGGTTAAGTTTTTTTTTTTTTAATAACTCCACATCTGATAAAGGTATATATATATATATATATATATATATATATATATATATATATTAGACATCAAAAGAACAAAAGAATCCAATTGTAAATGGAGTGCAAATCTAAACAGAATTCTCAATACAGAAGTTTCAAATGGCTAAAAAAAAAAAAAAAAAAAAAAAAAAAAGCACTTTAGGAATTGTTCAACAAATTTAGATATCAGAAATGCAAATTGAAAGTACTTCGATATTCTATCTTACACTAGTCTGAATGGCTAAGATCTCTACCTCAAGTGACAGCTCATGTTGCCAAGGACTTGGAGCAAGTAGAATACTTCTCCATTGCTGGTGGGAGTGCAGCCACTATGGACATTAATGTATGGTTTCTCTGAAAGTTAGGGATTAATGTGCCCAAAGACCCGGCTATACCACTCTTGAGTATACACCCACAGGACTCTGGATCCTGCCACGTGGACACTTGATCAATCATGTTCACTGGGGCTTTTTTCATACTAGCCAGAAACTGGAAACAATTTACATATCCCTCGACAAACAAATGGTTAAAGAAAATATAGTACATCTACAACACTGACTATTATACAGTGGTTAAAAATAAAGACATGAAATGTGTAGATAGATGTGGCTAGAAAAGCATAACCATCCTGAGTGAGGTAACCCAGTCCCAGAAAAACTTATGTGGTATGGATTCACTTATATGTAGATAGTAGCTTTCAAGTAAATAATAACCAAGCAACAGTCTGTAAAGCCAGAGAGGTTAGGTTAAGGAACAGGTTTAGTGGCGGTACATGGATATCCCTTTGTGGGGGAAATAGATTTTGCAAGTAGACTGGGAATGAGTGGGGTGAGAGAAAGGAGATCAGATGGGGAAGAAATTGGATAGAGAGTGATAGTTGAGATATGGCTAGAATTAGGGGACATTTGGGGGACATTTTTAAAACCCCACGCTGAGGAAATTTCCTGGAATCAATGAAGCTGATGCTAATGAGGACTGCTAGTAATGGAGGCTGCAGAGACTTAGCTGCCCATCTCTCGCAGCCAGATGAGGCTTTCTTTTGTAGGGCTGGGTTACATCCAATTGATTTGTTGACCAGGGTTAGGGGGCATCCCATGGAAATCCCCCAAAACCCAGGCTGTTGCTAGATAAAGGGTTATTCTCTAAAGCTTCACAGCAGGGCCCCATTGTTGAGGCCAATACTCATAGAATTTATTGAATATGAAGAGGTCAAACTGGAAGAAGCTTTCATCTTTACATTCTAGTCTCTTTGGTATGGAAGGGTACTTGGGAGAACAATGAAAGAGAAAAATAAGGCACCAACCACAGAACCTTTGACCTATAATCTGTCCTGCCTGCAGACTATGACAGGGCCATGATGGCACAGAACTTGTGGGAGTGACCTACAAATCTCTGGTTTGACTTAATGCCCACTCTATGAGAAGGAACCCATACCCTAAACTGCTTGGGTAACTAGGAACCAGAGACTAGACAGCCCAGAGACCTAAGGTAAAAGCTAACACTATTGGGCTACTATATATCTCTCTGTGTGTGTATATATATGGCTTCTAATGGTATTCTTCTGTACACCTAGATCAATGCCTTATCTAGTCACAATCAGAGAGACTTCTTCTGGCAGCAGATTGGAAGATATGCAGAGATCTCAGCCAGACATTACACGGAAAGAGAGTCTAAATGGGAATGTCTGTACCAAATTCCTACCTTCAAAATTCAGGGAATCCTGCAGAAAAGGAGGCAGAAAGAGCCATAAGGGATGAAGGACACCTGGAGAACAAGATGTTTGAATCAAGTAAGCAAGACACATACTAGCTCAAGGAGATTGAAGCACCAAAAAACCAGGCCTGCATGGGTCTACACCAGGTCCTCTGTGAATATATTAAAGCCATTAGCTTTACTCCTGATTGTTAGAATAAGTGGGTCTCTGAATCCTTTGCCCACTCTTGGGACTCTTCCTTCTCTTGTGTTGTCATAGCTGACCTTGATATGATAATGTTGGTTTTTTGTTTGTTTGTTTGTTTGTTTGGTTGGTTGGTTGGTTGGTTGGTTGGTTTTCTTGTTTTGTTTTCACTTTATTTTTTGCTTCATCTTATCACACTTTATTTTGTCATGATTTGTCATTGTCTCTGAGAAAGCTGTTCATTTCTAATGAGTCAGAAAGAGGCTAATCTGGCAATCTGGAGAGGAAGGGAGGGGAGGGAAGGGAGGGAGTCATTGGGAGGAGTACAGAGAGTGGAAACTATAATTAGAATAAGTTACATGAGAAAATCTGTTTTCAATTAAAAAATATTTAGAAGTGATTTTATGTGTTCATGTATACATAGGAACAGTTGTATTTTGAAGAATATTACAGAATTTCCACATACATACATACATACTTGTACACATACATATGTGTATTATATACTAGAATGATTAATTATAATACTTTTAATAGAACAACTGATATGGAATCTTGAAGTTGTCTATTTTAAGACTTTCTGATAGTATGGAAAATTGTTTGTAAGAAGATGTTAATTAGAATCTGTGAGATGGCTCAGAGGACAAGGGTTCTGGCCACCAGTACTCCCGATTGAGTTTGATCCCTGAAACTCACATAGGGGTAGAAGAGAACCACTTCTACTCCAGTTAGTCTAAAAGCATGCCATGATTCATTGTGAATGTATGCATGTACACACACACACACACACACACACACACATACACACACACACGCACATGCACGCACACACACATACACACTAAATGGAAAAGATAAATATCTTGCTAATTACTAAATCAACATATAGAACTGTGTATTTATGATCATAGCAGACAGAATTTACCTTTTTGTATTTTTACATAAACAGAAACACGAAAAGCAGCATATAAAATGAGCTCAGCTCTGAAGGGTTTACCAGTTGTTATTTCCAGGCTGGATAAATAGCTGTACTGTTTTAATCATATTTTCAAATATTTTAAATGGCTATGCACTGAATTTCAAAATGAATAGAAACTAAACTCACTAAGGTGGGAAAACTTGTCTAAAGGAAAAGGATGGTATGAGGTCCCTTAGTTGTCAAAAATCACTAACCTTTTCCCACTGAAACCTCAGGAGTTTGTCACAATTATCCCAGCACCCAGAGAGAGGGAACCCACAGCCCCTGGAGGGTGAAATAAGTTGCCAGGGTGAGAATGTGCCTTGGTAATGAGGCCAGTTCTGAACTCTCCCTGTGAACACTGACAACTGCTGAGAATAGTTTGGGATCTTCAGCTTCTGACCCTCAACCAGCTGTTTTATGTTTTGTGACCTGTGCTTCCTCTGCAATTGTAAATATCTGCTCCCCTCTCCAGAAGAGGCTTTTATTGGAAGCATTAAGCTCCCCACTGATATAGCTTACTTCATGACATTTTCCAAAGGCACAAGGAATACAACATGACATTTTACAGGGTTGTGGTTTTGCAAACATTTCCACAAAACAGGCCACTTTCTCATTAAAATAGACTAATTTGACTGGGACAGCTTGTAGTTCAGAAGATTTTTTTCCTGAACCTCAACTGGGTCCTCTTCCATCTGATCCTTTAGTTTACCCTTGGTGTATAGCCTGTGCTAAGCTCCAACGTGGTCATTCTAGCTCAGGAGCTAATTTCTCTCAACTTTCCATTATACTGTAGAAAACAGTTCCCAGAAACATTCTCATTAAGAAATAAGGGAGTGAAGAACATCAAGTCTAGAAAGTCCTTTTAAGTAGCAGGAATCGTGAAAAATCTAGATTTACTAACAATGACTATAAAGTGATAATTATTGAAGCTATGAATCCATAGCAGTAGCTCTCAGCCTTTCTAATGTTGGAACAATTTAACACTGTTCTGCTGGTTGTGATGGCCCCCAACCATACAATTATTTCACTGCTACTTCATAACTATAATTTTGCTACTGTTGTGAATAGTAATCTAAATATCTGATATGAAGGATGGCCTTAGATGACCCCTGTGAAAGTGTCATTTGACCAAAGGGGTCTCAACCTACAAGTTGAGAAGTGTGGTTCTAGTTAGCAAAGTATCAATGCATGTTGTTTTTACCGTCAGTGCTGTCAGATGACACATCTGACCACAAATATATGTGATCAGATATAGTGAAGAACTATGGGAGGAAGCAAGGAGACACAGTTATCTACCAGAGACTTATGTGAAATGCTTATCACAAAGTCATTGGTAACCCATGAGTGCCACATAACAGAACGTTGCATTAACTGCCCAGTGTTTCTACTTTTGACAGTGCTAGGGTTGGATTCATAGGTACACCCATGAGCCCTCTCTGCAAAGCAAGCCTTGCCTCTTGATTGTAAAAGAATGTGTGGAACCATCCCTGTCCCATCATAGGGTCCATTCACATTCTTCAACAGCAGTGGTCTGTAAAAGAACCACGTACGCAAACCAGAGCCTTCCTTGGAATTCTATATAAATGATAAGAAATGGTGATATTACCTTACTCTTTTCCCATCATATGCAACTTCCCTTGCTCTGCTTCCCTCCTTAGTATTTACCATTACCTGCACCCTATGTATTCATTTATTTTACTTGCTGAGTGCCTCATCGCGGTACCATTTAACCTATATGAAGACATTTATGTCTATTCTGTTCTGGGTCAATTGGCACATGTCTTTTACTACGTGCCTCATGTATACATGTGGTTGGATCTTGACCATATTAAGAAACTCAGAGTGTGCCATAATTCTTAGTTTATTTTAAAACAAATCATGCCGTCTTTAAGGCATTTGGTGATATTAGTTCTCTTTGTATAGCTTTTGAGAAATGTTACATTTACCAGCCTTTCAGTCCAAAGTGTTTTTTTGGTTTTGTTTTTGTTTTTGTTTTTGTTTTTTTTAACAGGAAGAAAAGACCAAGAAGGATAAAATAACTGAGTGCCAGGACCTCAGGTGATATTCTCTGTAGTTGAGCTTTTAGCTCTTCCTCACCTGTCCAGGCCAGTGAAGGGAGGATGCCCCCCCCCCACATGCCAGGTCAATGGTAAGGGTATGAAGATTGCCCACCACATGGCAAGCCATTTGGTGAGAGTGTGGATAACACCCGCCATATGACCGTGTGCTGAGTATTTCACTATGAGACCTCAGTCGATTGCAACACCAATCTGATCAGAAGCATCTGTTCTTCCCAAATGTAACGATGCAGTGCCTCCAAATGAAAGGTAGGCTTTCATCAGTCTGCATTTTAATGGAAAAGGCATGTTGACTGCCACTTCCATAGTATCTTCTCACCTTTCCAAAACTTCAACTTCTCTCTCTAAGGTAGAGATTACATGCATAGTAAAGCCTTGGCTCAGATGCACCAGACTGTTTTCCCTTTACTGGATGTACATTTAGCATCTAGTCACACAGTACTACGGAGCTAGGTTCCAAGTGCAATATCCCAAAGGATACAGAATAGACGCAGCATCTCCTATGCAAAGTTCACATGATCAGAGGAGGCAGAGAACAATTAAACACATGAAATAAATACAAAGTACGCCTTGATGCTATAGAGAGAAAAACACAAGAAGATTCCCCAGGGACTCCACTTCACATGGGCCTTTGAGCAGTTGTGCTCTTCAAAGAGAGGTCGCCCAGGGTACCCTGCTCTGAAGTGAAAGAGCAACTCCAGGCATACTACTCCCGCCCCTTCGGCCTTTTAGAAACAAATACTGAGATTGATGCTAAGGATTGAATGGTTTCCTTCTTTTCTCATTGAATAATGCGGAGGCACTGAAGAACTCTTCAGAAAGACTTGGTCTTACCACCGAACATATTTTATGCTGAACCGGACCTCAGACGAGCTGGAAAGCACTGCCTTGGAGGGGAATGCCAAGTGCTTTATGCATGTAATGGCAGTACTTTTCACGATCCATTATTTATCAGCTTGGGGAGGTAAGAGGAGAGAGCGAGACCCTTTAGTTTAATGCGAGGTCTTTCTATTTCAGCTCTCTAAGCACAAGCAACACACCAAAGGAAGCCATTGGGCTGCTGTCGGTGAGCATACGCATCATAGGCCCATCCACTCCCAGCCTGCAACGTGCAAGATTTCAGAAGCGCAACCACAAGAAAATTCCATCAGCCTCTTTGGGGAGTTGCAATTGGCAGTGAATTTCATTACAAATGCACAGGGAAGGAGTGGGTCATGGGTTGTAAGACATGCATTTTTCACCTCTAAATTATACAGTTATTTTTTTTTCTTTGTCTTGTTAAAACAGAATTTCTCGATCTTAGCTGTACATGGATATCACCTGAGGAGTTAAGATGTGAAGTGATACCTAGGACAAACCCTTAAAGAGTTGAGTTCACAATTCTGGGGAGAGAATTGGGACTTTTCAGAGCCAGGCAGGTGCCTCTCATGGGCTGACAGCACCCATTGTGACTGCAATTGTGATAACAAACTTAGATGTGGATACATAGCCCAGCCGTTCTAGGATTGTTTCAATCCTGCTGCTCTTGCTAGTCTTTATGAAAAGAAGATTTCAGCCAGTAAACAGACCAACTCTCCTTGACCTGGTTGCATGCTACCGTCTTCCTGTCTTCCCACGGTATATACAATGATCCCCTTTTACCATCATTAAATCACAGAACTGGTGAAGATTCAAGCCATTTACATCACAGGTTATTTACTTTCTTGTCTGTTCTGAGAGGGAAAAATGAGTAAGCTAATTGCTAACGGAGGTAAAGCAGCCGTGAAGTGCCTGCATGCCTTCAGAGGGTAGCGTAGAAAGAAGAGATGGGTGTCTGGGGGAAAGTGGAGCAAGTAAATGTGTATTGATAAGTGAAAAAGACAAGAAATCATAAATATAGGAGCTCATAGGTTCTGACCAGACTCTTATTCAACTACCTTCCCCATATATATGTGATGCTGGGAAATTTTAGGATGAAAGTACATTTTTCTGAAAGGTAGAAGAAAAAATAGCCATAAGACCTTCTACATGCTACAAGTAGGGTTCGTTCTGAGTAGGATAAAACCACTAATATTATCCCATCCCAAGTAAACATCCTCAGTTTTGAATATGTCATAGAAAGTTGTTTGTGTAAGTGTATAACTGAGGACAAGCTTTTTGAAAATTGGGAAGCAAAGGTCAGACTCAAGGATCTGTCTCAGTTTGCCAGAGGTCTAGGCCTTCAGACAGAAATAAGAGAGTCAGCAAATATTAATCACCTGTAATGGACCAGGCACTTTGCTGAAAGATATATCTCATCATCCCCAATTCATACATCAGGAAATTTGGGCTTTGAGACATCAAGTGATTGGCTCCTAGTCCCCATCCAGCAAAAGAAGCTGGGATTCAAATTGAGTCCTCCATCTTCCTAGGTCGTTTCTGTTATCCATGCTAAGCCCTATGGGAACTTCTGAATTTAGACTTTCATCAGTGCGAGAGACTACTTCTTAGCCCCAAAGGAATCCACTTTTATTGGGTCTCTGAGATTTCCTCCATCTGTCTTCCAGAAGGATAGGCTCAGCTAATAGCCCCAATTAGAAAGCTCCTCTGGCCCCCACCCTTGATGCATTAGCGTGTGTTGATCAGGGGAAGAACATTGGTCAAAAATATTCTAGAATTTAATATGGCTCCATTACCTGCCACTAGTGAAATCTGAAGAAGCCCTCCAACCCTCCTGAGCACTGGTTCCACCATCTGTAGGGGGTGATAATGAGCGCACCTATTATGTAAGGCTTTCATGAGTATTGAGATAGTTCCATTATACACATAGCATAGAACATGATAAGTGTCCAATATATGTTTATTATTATTATTATTGCACTCTCTGTGGACTCTGTCTACATTTTCCTTCATCCTAGGAGGCTCAGAAACAGCTTCAGCTTCTCTGACCTTCTTTTGATTCAAGGACTCAGCCAGTCAGCCTTGGAATCTTGACATGGAAGACAGGAAAATGCTTAATTTTCAAAAGAGGAAATAAAGGCACTGTCTCCTCCTATTTGGAGAGCAAATGAAAATTCCCTAATTCTTTATGGTGTTAACTGGGCCTGAAAGAAATGATAGAAAACTAACAGCCAGACTGGAAGTCTGCTAGCCAGGACACCTCTGGGAAGAGACATTGAGTTCTCATGCATATGTGAAAATGAAGGATTCTAGAGAACTTCATGAAATGCCTTTTTTATTTGATCCATTCTTGTGCTGGAGCTAGTAAAGCAGGATTAGGGATCCCTGTTCTGATGCCCACTGTCTTTGACTGATAATTCAAATAGACTGCTAGCTTGGAGACCAAGTTATAGAAACAAATGCATATCTCTCAAAATAGCCTAAGTCCATACCTAAAAACATCCATGGACTCTTTACTTGAATACCCTGTGCTTACAAAGAACAGAAATCACAATGATAAATTCTGGTTAGGATACCAAACAGTCAAATTAAGGTCATAAGCATACACCCTCTGAATTGCAGTTTCTGTGTCAAAGAAATGTGTCCATTTCCTTCTCCATTTGTAAAGCACATCCCTATACATTCATACTAGAAAAAGTGTTACCAAAAGGGAGAGCTTTTCTCTTTCATAAATGCCATCTAGTTATTCTTATTTAATTTGATTCATAAAATTATAATGAAAACAAACATGTCCATAGGTCCATTGTAAGGACTGAATGGAGACACCCTTAAAACATAGTCATTGCTTAATAACATGCCCAGTGGGATCTCAGCTTTGAGAACCCACAATTTATGGAAGGCTCCCATTCTAATAGTGGAAACAACCAGATTAGAACTCAAGTTAGAATTCTACTTACTTTGTTCAGAGGCCAGAGGTCCCATTGAGATTTCTCAGAACCAACTTGCACATTCTTCCAAAAAAGCACTGGAGCAGGAGTGGAAAAGATGTCACCTAACAGAATCCCAGGGAAGATATTAGTCTCACAAGTCAGCAGTCTATGTGGTATGATTCCTTTTGGTTCCGGTTGTGTGATCCGGAGTGATTTGAGATCATCTGAGCCTCAATGCTCAAATATATAGTGGGTTACAGAAATATGACCATTGCAGAGTTTTGCACAAGGATTAAGCATTATAGTATGCATAAAGGTACACTTAATACTTCCAATAAGAACAACAATGTTCTGTCTGACTGAGTCGTTGGGAGAAATGATAGGAACTGTAGAATGTAGTAGAAGTGCAACCGAACATGTATGGTATATCTTTAAACAAAGAAGAGAGCCGACTGGAAGTCATACAGCTCAGGAAAGCCAAGTCTAAGTCTCAATCTGTTGTGCAGATTAAGCCCCATGCTCAGCTAGTTATCAACAGACTGCGTCTGTACTTGAATTAGACCAGGTGGATGAGAGACAAGTCTGATAGTATTTTTGACCTCAATGGCAAACGCTGGCTCAGAGGTAAGGGCTATATTCTGAATTTCAGTCTCACAGTGTGCAAGGTAAATGCTGTCTCCATACTTACTGTGAAAGTTGAAGGCTATAGAGTTCATGCCGGCTGCACCCCACTGTCTGAAGTACCAGCCCAGCATGTTTTCAATCAGTGTAGGTATTACGGTTTAGATATGAAGTGTCACTTGAAAGACTCGTGTGTTGAAGTCCTTTCTCCTAGGATGGAGATTCAGTATTATAAGGTTATTGGACTAATAAAGATGCATATAATTATATAGCATTATTAGGATGTAGTAGGAGGAAAGGTATCAGTAGAGGACAGAGATCAACATAAGCATGTCTTTGGAAGGTCTCAGCTCCAAGTCATCTCTCTGCTTCCTGTGGGTGAGGTGAAGAACTTAGCTCTCCCACATGCACACATTCTCTTATGCTTATGATGTTCTGGCTCATCACATTCTTACAAGAATAGAGCCTTCCCTTAAGTTATTAACTCAAGTATTCTCTCAATGCAGTAGAGAATCTAACTCAGCATATTTTTATATAAACATGGAATAAACATGCTATTGACAAAAGTTCTAAAGCAGGCTCAGCCTGGTGTCGAACGTGTCTTGTTTTATAATAATTTTCTTTTGCAGATGTTAAAGCCCTGTAAAGGCAACACACAGCACCTTAAGACTTAGATTTCTAGAGTAGGCTTAGCAACAATGCATGTATTGTGACAAATATTGAGAGTCAGTAGACACACCAAATATTCGACAATTGGTAAATATTAGCTATCGTAATACTGATTTTGCTTAAAATTAGTCTTGTGCCTAATATTTCAAATATATATGTACTAAATATGACTAAGAGCAAGGCATCCGGAGCACAGTGGTTGATCAACTTTCATTTTTGGCAAAGAGTGAGTAAGGCTTCGAAGGGCCCACCCTTCACGACATTGAGTTAGACTTAATAGGAGGCACAAGGGGCTACAGTAATAGAACTATAGCAGCAGAGGGGATCCTGGAGACATTTTAAAAGAGGATGTCAAAGAGAACTCAGTGAGGGTCCCCAAGAGGTATAAGGTTTAAGCTTTTAGTATCAAGTAATTATAGCCACCTCAAGGATGAGAGTCAAACTAATCATTTTAGTAATCATATCTAGAAGAAGGCATTTAACAGAAATGAGGGTATAAAAGTTGCATTCTCAGAACTTCAAAATCCTTTTTTTTTAAACCTGGTTGCAATGTACAATAGGATGCAAACTCAGCTGGGACTCAGAAAAATCCTCTAGAAATTTCAAAGATCAAAGTCCCTCTGAGCTTCTGAGGGAAGGCTAGAGGAGTCTTTCTACTCATGGTCTCTGAGGTTAAGCATCTTTAATTGAACATTTTCCAACCCAGGGATAAGACTGAGCCCTCTCTGTTCGATTGTGACTGGGAGTCAGTAAAAGCGAATTTATCAGAGCTTTCATGGCCCCGAGCACATACAATATCTCATTTATTCCTGTTGTGGAATGGGAATGGCAACTATCTGTCATAGAGATATGAGATTTGGATACTGGAACAGGCTAAGACGTATCACAATTTCGTGTTACAGTTTCTACATTAGGACCATAGGTGCTAGGCATAGAGATTTTTTACAGATATAGTTTCCTCTTACAAAACACTCAAAATCCACCGAGGGCAAAGGAGTCATAAATAAGTAAGCAAACACATAAATATATAATTATAAATTGGCAAAGTGCTAAAGCAATAATAAGCAGATTGGAGTGATAGAGAGTAAAGAAAGATGCAGTCTATTCTGTTAGGCTCTCTTGGCATGAGAGGCAATATTAAAACTGAGATTTGATGGAGGAGGCGGCACCTGTCAGGGAAGATGCTCTACAATGTAAGCTAGGGTAGGATGGCCTTACAGAGTTACATAGGAGCCTCTCTTCTCACGCCCAGAGGATGCTCTGGAAAAGCTGGAGTTTGAATCTTCTTTTAAAGCTAACTAAACTGAAACTTAGAATTTACTGAGAGAATTGTCCAGGCTTAATGGCTTAGAACGGGAGTCAAAAAAAAAGGCTCTAGTTCAGTCTCTCAAGGCTCACATCCTAACCTCTGCTGCCACCAATGTTGGTTACCTAGAGGGCCAAAGGGATCGATTAAGGTAGTGTTGCGCCAGGTCCCACACACAGTATCCTGGCTTCAGTCTTCATGTCTCCAGCTGCTGGGAATTGCCATCTCTGGGGCAACTCAGCTTTCCTGGAGCAGATCTTTGGGCTACTTTGAACTGTGGTAAAGACTTTTTACTTTATCTCCTTCATCCGGGCTTTACTCAGTCCTACCTGTCCTGAAATCCTCTGAACTAAGTATCATTGAGAACCTATGGAATAGTACCTAGCAAACAGCTGCAGTGCACAGAGGGACCCTTCAGTACTTTCAGCCTAGGGGGCTTGCAAATAGATGGGGCGGTTGCAGGGTGCAGCTGTGTGGCAGCCATGTGAGTACCAAGTGTTATGTCAGCTAAACCAGAGACGTCCTGGTAGAATAAATTATGTGTCTGGGATCTCACCAAGGTGCCATAAACCAAACAAACTCCTTTAAATTTACAGCCTGCTCTGTGAAGAAGTGTTACAGGTCAGAATGCAGGAGACTCCGTGTGTATGTGTGTGTGGGTGTATGTTCTGAAAGGGAACCTAGAGGGAGATGTAGCAAAGCTTCTAGAAACATAAAGAACCAGAGATGTGTCAAAAGCAGCGGGGAGAAAAAATATATAGTAAACGAGGGATAGCAGGACCTAGAAAATGATAGGAAAGGGGGAAACATCTATCAAAGGCGAAAACTAAATAGCAAGACAGAAAGAGGCAGGTGGAGAGAGGGAACAAGACAGTGAGAAGTCGTAGAAAGGGGAAGATAATAGATTGGAGTAGTGCAGTAGAAGATGAAAGGTCAGCCAAAGAGGAAAGGGTGGCAGGGCCTAGAGAGAAGCCCCGAGAAGGTGGGAAACACATACAGAGCAAAGTAGGTAGAAAGGAAAACAGATGTCAGAAAGACGGGCAAACCCCATCTCACAGGAGGATAGTAGAACCCTCAGTAACCGACAAGAAACGCTACAGTCAGAGATGCAGACAGTGTGCCGAGTGTGGAAGGGAAATCTAGGAAGAAGAAATAAGATCTAAGATAGATGAGGATAAGCAAGCAAAGAAGAGGAGAGGGAGAGAACAACAGGACAGACACAGACAAAGAGAGACGTAGATGGAGGCAGGCAGGTATATGAGATGCACAGAGATAGGTACCAAAGTCGTCCCAGAGCAAGCAGAGCAACCATGCTGGTGTGCAACAGGTCCTCTGGGTCAGCAATGCTGAGACCTGAGCCGAGTCTGCTGCAGCAGGCAATGGCCTCCGTGGCTCTGAAGTAACAAGCCCCCCCCTTAATGAAAAATCTCCAGGTCATAAATGATAACTGCTAACAGGACCTCCTTTGCTTTCTTGGAAATGGAAGCAAAAGTTACTTGATACTGTAAAAACAGGTGTATATGTCAAAAATGGCTCTTTCTGTTTTCTAAAAGAAAACTACATTTTCTCCTTCAAATGGTAGGGTTTTTATATTATTATTATTATTATTATTATTATTATTATTATTATTATTATTATTATTATTATTTGTGGGAAGCAGGTGTGGCCGCGGCTGTGGCCGCGTGAGCCAAGAGTCCCAGCTCACTGCCAAGCCCCGCGATTCCCTGCTTGTTTACCAAAAACCTGATTATGCACACCTGAATGATCAGGCGCACCTGAATGATCACGTGTTGTCTGCCTGATGCATAGCATCGTACAGCATGATATTGAGTCACTGGCCTATCAACATTCACCCTGTCTGCAAGCATGGCTCACGTATAGAACGTGCTGAATGCTGATTGGATGATGAGCGATGAGAAACGAGTGCAGAGGGTGGAAGTGGATAAATTGGAGGATCCCAGACTAGTGAGGGAGCTGAGGAGAAGTAGGGAAGCTGAGAAGCTGAGGTGAAGCTGGGAGAGAGCTGAAGTGAAGCTGAGAAGGAGAGAAGCTGAGAAGCAGAGGAGAGAAGCTGAGAAGCAGAGAGAGAAGCTGAACTGCTGAAGAGAGCTGGGGTGAGCTGTAGAGAGAATAAAGGAAGCTGCAGCGGGAAGCTGTGAAAGCTGCTCAAACCCTGCCTTGGCTTATGTGTCATCTTTGCCCCACCTCTGTGGGACGGAGTGTAGGGGTGCGCACAACAATTATTATTATTATTATTATTATTATTATTATTATTATAACTTCCTACTTGCTGAGTGGACGTGTTCTGAATGTCTGCAGCCATTTTTTTTTTTCCTATTAGATTTTTGGATAACACTTTACCACAAGGGAAACAAAATTTATTTGGATCTGTTTTTTTGTTTTGTTTTGTTTTGTTTTTTCGAGACAGGATTTCTCAGTATAGCCCTGGCCGTCTTGGAATTCAGTCTGTAGACCAGGCTGGCCTCGAACTCAGAAATCTGCCTGCCTCTGCCTCCCAAGTGCTGGGATTATAGGCGTGCGCCACCACTGCCCGACTTTTGTTTGGATCTGTATCTGTGAATTGTTTATGTGTTCATCAAATATATATCGTTAATGATACCCTAGGAGTAGATTTTTCAAAGAAATTTCTGGTATGTAGACTTAAATAAAAAGAAAAAACATCCCCCTAAACTCTGTCATCTCTGTAGAGGAGGCTATGAACATTGACCCTGGAGATTTATTTCACAGCATTTTTCACTTCATTTAATACTTAGAGAAAGATTTACTCTTTATTGAACTCTACTCAGTACAGTCCAGAATAGACTGTGGTAGTCATCCTTTTAGTTTCAGATGAGTTTATTAAGTATATATCAAGCCAGAGTGAAAGAATAACAAATAATATATGGGTACATCATGATGTGAGAAAGAGAGAGAGGGAGAGAGAGAGAGAGAGAGAGAGAGAGAGAGAGAGAGAGAGAGAGAGAGAGAATTGAGACAGACAGTAAGACAGACAGACAAACAGACATTTTCAACAACTAGAAAATCAATTGGAGAAAACTCACTGAAGAAGACATATGGAGTTCCTGATGGAGAGGTTCTGTACAGAGCACAGTGCCCCCTTAGGACAGAAGACTCTTAAGTAAAAGCAAACAGAGACAGAACAACATTCAACTGGGTGCTCATAATATCCAGCAGAAACTACTGAACAGGTTGACTCAATGAGCTGCAGTTCTTGACTGAGCTTTCTCTCCCAGAACCAGTTTTCCGTGAAGTTCCAGTTTCTCTTTTCCGTCCTTGGAACTTTTATATCATTGGATAAACTCTGGTGACCTCTATTGGGAGTGGATTCGCCTTCTAGCTATTCTCAAGGATACAGTATTGTAGATATAGAAGACTTTTACATTCCCAGGTAAGAGGTCTTAGTGGACACTTAACATAATCACTATTGAGTCTGAAGAAGGAGTCAACCTCACATCCATAGGTGGCATCTTTATAATCCCAAACAGGGCATGGTGAAATACCAATAAAGATGTACATGGCAAATCCTTTCCCTGAGCTGCATGCTTTGTAGAAAGCACAAAGTTTAACCTTTCCTGCAGGGAGAATTATCTATCATCTCCATTTCCCAGGTAAAGAGGAGACCTGAGGTTCCATCATTTTAATAATAATAATGGTACCTCTAATACATGTGAGATGTCGTGTAGTACATCTAGTTATTATTGTCTGTTCAGTCCTTCTAGTCATTTCTTATGAACAGTAGAATATCATTGCCATCGATGAGGGCTCCGAAATCCAAAGAATTAAATTGCCCAAGACTACTTAGTAAATAAATGGTAGACTATCAGTATGCAATTATGAGCCCTGTATCCCCGCTCATGAAGTTTGATATCTGTCTGCTCCTACCGAAGTCCCCAGCATTTCTCAGGATATATGCCCAGGAAAGCTGAGGTCTGCATTTTCAGGTAATAGTGTTTTCCCTCAAAGAATATACGTTTCGTGAGAGCAGGGATCGGTGCCCCAGTTCAAGTAGCAGTGTCTGGCTTTTTGAAAGGTTCAATAAATACTGCTGATAAGATGAGCCTCTGGGCCTGGCAGTGGTGTCTGTTTGGCAGGTGGTTGGGTAACATCCAGTTAGCCTCCTGGTTTTCAGGAGATCACAATACTTTTCAGCTGTGTGTTGACTTTTGTAGACTTCTTTACTGCTCAAGGAAAGGGGGTGGGGGGGAAGGGGATTTCACAGTGTGACACATTGACTCTAAAAGATGGTAATCAAACAACTCCCAGGAATAACTAATGAACATGTGTTCTTATTGTAACTTTCAATGAAGAAACTCAAGACTTAATAGCAAAGAAACAATAAAACAAACAAAAAAAAATTTTAAGGTTCTAGTTGAAAAGGGCCTTTTGGATTTATGTTTACAAGTACACAAAGAAGTCAGGGATCCTATTCTTGCTTCTGTTAGGAAGCTGCTATCATTAGACTTTGATCTGGACCTTTTACACCCTGGCCTTGTTCTGCCTTCAATTTACAGGGCAAAGGCAAAGCCAATTTAGTGCCATGAGGACTTTCTAGCCTGGCACCTCAGAACTTCATGGTGAATTTCATTTCTTGCTAAATAAGAACCCAGCGCCTATAGGATGCATGAACAAAGAAAATGCAGTGAAGTAAGTTCTTTGACTCATGGGTATTTTCTCCCTGGTGCTTAATTCTGAGAGCAATTTCTTCTGTGGCTGAATGCCAGATTCTAATTGTTCTCTATTTATAACAAAATATAAGTTCATTTAGGGATAGGATTATTGATTAACATTTCCACAAAATGATAGCCCCTGGCTGTATGCCCTTCTAGACAAGTCTCTATAGGCAGGGTACTATTGTTCCTCCCTTCAAACATTTTAGTGTCTTGGTTAATGGAAAAACCAGCCAGCAACTTGTTCCAAGCAATAACTCTTCAGTTGTTCTAAAATCCACCCCCAATCCACTTCCCAATGCAGACCATGGATCTGCTTTATGCCTAAGCTTTCTTGCATGGCATTCCTTCCCTGGCCTTTCATCTTTCATTTCTTATGAGTTTCCTCTACTATGTCCCTCAAGGAAGCCTTACAGAGTCTCCTAACTAGTTACCTCCTGTATCAGACTTTCATTATGAGAGCCACAGAGAATATACTCTTAGCAGGGGAGATTCCATATATATTGGTGATGTGGCTGGATTCATAGAAACGGCCAATCTCAAAATATTTTCTTTGTGTGAAGCCTTTGCTTTAGAATATTGCATATACTGCCATATTTAATAATCAGAAAACTCTGCAGGGTAGGTACTTTCATTATTTCTATTTTATAAAAGAGAGTACTAAGCCATGGGGAAAGATGATGTAAATTACCCAACATTAACGAACTGGTATGTGGTAGCAGCAAGAAGCAACTGGGCTGGCCATTTAATGTCCTTGTTCATAACTCTCTCTTCTGCCTCACCAAGAACTTGAGTTAAATCAGTTTGCTCTAGAAAACCAACTCCATATTGTGCTGAACCCATGAGCCAACTTAAGCCATGTCACTTTCAGAACCTTGACTCTATCCTTTCTACAATGGTGATTCCATTCTAATTTACTTTGGGGATTCCTTCTTGGAATTAAATGTACCAAATGTTATATAAGTCTCAGTGCTACGTCGTTCATGTTGATTGGTTGATTTAATACCACTGCTAATGCTTGCTATTTGAGACCAGTTTCCCAGACACAGGAAGTTGGTATGGTGTGTATGTGTATGTGTGTGTGTGTGTGTGTGTGTGTGTCTGTGTGTTGTGTGTGTATGCATGCATGTGAATTCTAAATCACATTTTCCTTTACTTTTGCTATTTTCCCTATAAGGCTTTTCCACCTTAAAAAGTAAAAAAATCACACAAAAGCAGTCTACAAACCATATCTCTTTCTCTCATCTTCCCAACCATGACCTTTATACTCAGATTTCCCTGCCCACAGTCAGCAAAGCAAAGCAGCCAGCCACTTTGTTCGAACACCAACCAACATCTAGATACTGGTGTGTCTTATGAGCAATTTGAAGATGGCAAGTGTCCTGTCGATGGAGTTTTCCTTCACAACTGCACTGCCCTCCAAAAGTGAAGTACACCACCCAAGGCTTTTAACTGTTTCCCTCCTGGTGCTGATTGAGAGAATGTTGTTGCCTCTTACCACACACACAACAGACAGCAGAAGGTAAGCTGCGGAGGATATGGTTTCCATTGCCTCCTGGAGTAATGAGATCAGTTTACCTTTTAATGGTTTGTTTTGTGCATCAATTAACAGGGTCACTGTAAACCCCTTCAACACAAGGGTAATCAGGCAGCTGTTAGAGGAGAGAGGAAGGGGAAAACAATGCCTGCTTCCAGCTCATCTGAACATAGTCCAGCGGTACCTTCAGAGAACTGGAAATGAGTGCTAGAGGAAAAGAAGAGGGTAGCAGGCATATGCTGTGTTATTTTGCAGAAGCTGGGCTGGCAGAATAGGATTGTAACTACCCCAGATAGCACCAGCAGCCAAGAGGATTTAACCCTCTTACTGCTGACCTCTTGTGGCCTTGCATCTGTTACACCAAATCTCCCATCTGTTCACTTGCAAGACCTTCAGTATGTTATTCCTCCCCAAGGATGACCTTCAGGTATACCCCTGAGATGCTACTGAAGCTATGAGAGCCATTTTCGCATTTGCAATACTCCTGCAATTACTTGTGGCTCATTTATTTGTTCATTATTTCAGTATAATAGCAAGAGTCTAATCTCAAAGTATGTCGTTCTTGCTAGAGAAGGAAGGGACATCATGAGGAGAGATGTTCTCAATAGAGCTCCTAGTCCAATTGGAGACCACTTGGGAGCAGTTAGGCAGTAAAATAGGAGCCAATATTTATTTAATCATCTCAAGACTTAAAAATGAACTTAACTTATCAAGTCAGATAATGTAACAGTCACTCTTTGCCAAGAGATTGGAGAGATCAGGAAACAATGGGAACCTTTAAACATATTGAGCACGATCTAAGTGCTGGGGATACAATGTTGACTACACCAGTCCAATGACCATGTCCTCAAGCAGATTCCACACAAGTGCATGTCACTGTATTCAAAATGTATACACAGGGAAGACTAGAGGAAGAAAGACAAGACTAGCTCCTCTAAGACACCCAACACAATCAATTTAATCTATCTCCCCATGAACAGGAACATTGAATAAAGGGTCCTCAGGATAAAACAATGAAAAACAGCCAAGAGGCAATGGCCAGGGCTCAGGCATGGATATTTCTTTCTAGATCTGTCATTCAATCCCCCAACATAATAGTGGCATGGTGTCACTTGAGGGTACCTGAAGAGGCTAGAATATACAATATGCCCTGGGGGGTCATGACTTGACTGCTGGGTCATCGGCTAGTTGTACTATTTTTGGAGCTTCAGAGGACTCAACACCCATTTCTAGCTTTCATAGGCATTTGCAGATATGCCTGTGTATTTGTGCATGCACACAAACATGCACACACACACCACATAAAATGAATCTTTAAAACATTGAAATTTCTTGTCTACTTCTGTGTGTGATCTCGTATCCTTACATGTACCTGATAAAACCTTTTTACATGTCTCAACTCAGTGGTGACCTGTCGCCAACCAAATGGAAGGCATTTTCTCTATTTTACTTTAAACAGTCTGACTAATGTTTCTGCCGGTAAACTTGAAAAACTGCCTTAGTTTAAGATTTCCTTTGTTCTGTTACTATAAAAAACTTTATCAAACTGCTATCAAGTTGTACTGTAGAATTTGAGATAATCTAAAACTGTTTCTGGCCTATGGTTATCCACAATTTGCTTCAGATTATACCACCTCTTATCTCTTCCAAGGTGACGATTATATTTTGAAGTTGACCGTGAAGTAATGAATATGAAATTTTCTGATTATAATAAGAAATTATATAATTCAAGTAACGTTTCTAAGACTAAGGCCTGCAACCCTCTGTGTGTGTGTGTGTGTGTGTGTGTGCACATGCCCATGTTCCTGTTCATTCATATATGTGAATGCATGAGAGTGCATATCAAGACATCATTTCAGATATCTAAGGACACCCTCGGGAATCTTCCCTTGAGTCTTCTACCTTCTTCAAAATCATCTCTATATGCCAGTTTGCTCTTTTTCCAGGTGTACACCAGGCTAACTGTCCCAAGAGTGTCTAGGGATTCTCTCGCCTCTGCTTTCTATGCCTCAGTGGAAGCACTGGAATTGGGAATGCTTTTGCTGAGCTCTTCCCTGGCTTTTCCATAGGTTTAGAGATTTCTGTCTCAGATCTTCACACTTGTGTGGCAAGCATTTGTACGCATCAAGCCATCTCCCTAACCTCCGCCTTGCTATGCTACCAAACCAATATCAACAGCAATAGCTAAGGATTGTAATTAGTCTATGTCAGTCATTCTAACACTTTCAGATAGCTCATTTAATTTTCAAAAGCAATCCTATCAGGTAAAAAAATGCACTGTTATTAGTTCTGTTTTACAGTCTTGAAAAATAGAGAGAAATAGTGATTAGTCGGAAGCCACACACCCCAGACTACCCCAATTCCCAAGACTTCCTATGAGAATTGCTTTGCCTGGCCCATCCTGTGTTTATCCAGTCAGTCCTCCTCTGCTGTGTGGCCCAGTGAACTTTGGCACCCAGCATGAGGGCTCTGCCCTAGGAAGGAAGGAAGAACACTGGTAGGTTATGAGACATAAATCTCAGCCTTATAACCCAGGAGCCTCCACTCTAAAACCATAACTCCACATCCATCAGTCTGAGGCCTGTGAGTGTTATTAGTGAAAGCACTGGGGATAATTCCTTCCAGGAAGGAGCTCTTTGCTCTGTGATTCATTAAAGACGCCCCCCTCTCAGGCTGCCTCTTGCTGAGGTGCCAGAGGCTCATTTTCACAGCGGTGAGGGAACATTTCTTTGTCCTCCAACAACAGGGGTTCCAAATGAAGACTTTTGATTTCCATTTTCCCCAGTCTAAGAGGAAGGCCCAGAAGCAAAATTCTCATTAAATATTTATTGCCTTCTCCCACCCTTCTCCCAGTATGTTAGGCCCCAACAAACCTCCTTAATCACAGGGCAATCAAACCCTTAAGAGCTGGAAATGCTGCCTGAGAAAGGAGGGGATACCAGACTTACACAGGGCAGAGGGGTGGAAGTTCAGAGGAAATTTCTTCTGGAGTGGGGAAGAATCACCCAGTGGCCAAGCTGCCAGGGATGTGACATCAAAACAGAGTAAACTGAGAATGGAGGAAGCCCATTTTGTCATGACTGCAAATCACCAGCATGTGTTAGTGTGTATGCTATCTTAAGGGCCTCACAAACCAGGCTCTTCAAGCCAGCTAACATGAACTGTTTGTTTTCCTCTGCCTCTGATGGACCACTTATTTCAAGGAGGTTTTTTTTTTGTTGTTGTTGTTCTTCCAACAGGCCTATCTGTGAATAGTTAAGAGAGTTTCTACCAAATAGGCTGTGGAAATTCAGTGACCCACCAGTACGTGCAACATTTTGAGGATGACAGAAATGTATGGTACCCACAGGGACTGTGCCCATCAGAGTTGAGCCCTTATAGCTTCTTCCTTCTTCTTTCAAACAAGCATACAAAACTGCCTCTACCCTTCTGTGATTCAGAATCTCTCACAGTGTTTACATCTGAAGGGAATGTGGTGAGTGAATCGGGGTGTGATGTTAATCTTTGTTTTCAGCTAGACTGGATTCAGAATCACTTAGGACATGTAAATGTTGCTGGACACATCTGCGGAAGGTATTTCTGGGGAAAATTAACTGTGAAGAAATACTTCACTCTGAATACAGGAACAATCATCCCCTAGATTGGAGGTCCAGAAAGATTCAAAAAGCAAAGAAGCAAGCCAAACAAAGGACCCAGGCTGCCTGCTTCTCTGCTTTCCTTCTCGTCGTGATAAGAGATGCTCTGCTAGTCCTCCTCTAGATATACAGACCCTGGTCTTGCCCTTCTGTGGCATTTCAGGAATTTGCTGATCCTTACTGTTTTGGACAATTCCCATTGGTTGTTACGCAAGACACACTTTCCCCTGAAGTTTTGGGAAGTAAAATTTGAGACTGATCCCTTTGGTATGGGATAAATGGGGCTCAGTTTCCTTTTCAGCTCTGAAATCAACCAAAACATCATAACTAATAATTGTAGGTGCTTGAAGGGATGGTACAGCAGTTAGGGGTAATGGTTGCTCTTCCAGAGATCTGAGATTTGATTCCAAGACCTTACATAGCATCTTACAACCATTTTAAACTCCAGTTCCAATATAGCTGACACCTTCTCAGGTTTCCATTTGAGCCAGATACATAGCTGATGTACAGACCTGTGGGCAAAACACTCATATGCATAAAAAGTTAACAATTAAAAACTATTTCATTGTACTTGTAGAAGTGGAAATTCAAAAACATGAGGAGTTTTAGCCTTTGAAAAGCTGTCAGTCAACACCTGCTTGGGAATGTACTCAAACCTTTAAGGTACCTTCACAAATTATAAAGTTCATCATGCTCACCCATGTACTGGCGTCTTAAAAACTTCCTGGAAAGAATAGCTTGAAGGAGCTGCTTACATTCATGAAAGCCACCTCCATATCACTGATTACACAGGGACACAGAAGAACCAGAAGAATAAAGGTGTTCAAGTATTATTCCCCTGGAACCCAGAGCCACTAGCATACAGGTATACTGAGAATCAGTTTCCCCAGAATGACATTCCTAAGTAGAGCTACTTTTATGTTAAATAAGTAAAATTTGCATGTTCAAATTATTACCTGCAACTCTTCTCATTGTGTGCACGTGCTTTTAATCAATCTCAACATAAGTAGGTAAATAATGGAAGTCCAATAGTCATAGCATTTATGATAAAGGGCTCAAATTTGCAATCCTGCAGTTTAAAAGCAGAAGGAGAAAAGGAGGGCTTTACCCAGGGAAGCAGTGGATATCCTAAAAGAGCCTCTATAGAGTCTGTAAACAAAGCAAGAAGGCTATATTTAGAGAGCTCAGGGCAGGTTAAGATTGGGCAGTGGAGATCTTGGTGGACAACTGAGATTGTTCTATTCCAAATGTTGTACTATTGTCTTACTAACAGGAGTTTGTAAAACAGGTTATTGTATTCTATTGAATACAAAAAGTTTTGGAGAACACAACCAGTATTCACAAAGAAATACCTCAAGATTATATGACAGTTAACTGTGTAGAAGCTTATTTAGAAATGGAAGACAAACCCTCTTTATACTAAAACCAAACAGGAAAAGTCAGAGATGGCAACTAGGTTCACAGAAAACCATTAGATTTGGATAGCATCACCCAAACAAGTGTCTCTCTATGCATCTTTTTTTTGTTGTTCTTGATGTGGTCCTTTCAGATTCCTATTTCTTTTTTATTTGAAAAAAAAAAATGAGATGCTTATATTCTGTGAGTTCCCCCCCCAGGTCTTCTAATTCTAAATAGCTGTCAGTTTGTATAGAGGTGGACTAGCGTATGTTAGAAACTGTGCTCAATCTGGAACTTGAGTAGGAAGAAGAGAAGAAAGGTAGGGGAGAGGGATAGTTAAAGTACATTATGTAACTAGATCAGCAATATCCTCTGAAATACATCTTTATGTATAACAAGGATATATCAGCAAAAAGAAAGATAAATGCTTAGAGCCTTAAGAGTTCTTCCAATGAGTCACTCTTGATTATATAACTAATGAGGCTTTCTAATTCTCACTGGACTTTAAAGTCCTCACACGAAGCACAAAGCCATGGCACCCAAGTTCTAGTGACCTAAGTCATAAAAGTTGTTCCAAAAAGCCATGGTAAGACTTGGAGCTCTACAGAGGCTAAGATTACATTCATGGCCAAGCTAGTTGCCTAAAAATGCCTTTTCATAAGACACATGAAATTATGGGGTTTCTTTTCAACAATTTTTAACTCTAAAATACAGGCACAAAAGCAATTACTCTGATTGAACTCTAAATAATTGGAACGATGCCACCTTTCCTTTCTTTGTGTGGCTGTTGGCCTGAATGTATGTGCAGGATGGGAATGCTTGGTACCCATAGAGGCAAAAGTGGGTTTCAGATCTCCTAGAGATGGAGTTGCAGATGGTTGTGAGCTACCATGTGGGTGCTGGGAACTTAACCTGTCCCTACAAGAGCAGCAAGAACCCTTAACCACTGAATCACCACTCTATTCCTCTTTATTTAAAAAAAAAAAATGTGGGGTGTGTGTGTGTGTGTGTGTGTGGTCTCTGTGTGTGTACAAATACATGTAGGGGTGTACCTGTATATATATATGCCCATGCATACGAGGTCAGAGGTTTATATCAAATGCTTTTCTCATTCACTTATCCATCTTTCCATTTTGTTGTTTGTTGTTCTTTTGTGTTTATTTTTGTGTGTGTTTGTCTGTTTGTTTTATTTTGTTGTTGCTATTGCTGTTGATGGTGGTGGTGGTGGTTTTGTTTTTTGTTTTGTTTGGTAGACTTTTTCACTTGGTTTGAAACTATGCTGATCATGCTAACCCACCAACAAGTGTCGGTGAATCTTTCCTTTTCTAGCTATGGGATTTGGCCATGTAATATTGAGCCTAGATTTTTCACATTAGTGCTGGAGGTCTGAACTCAGGTCCTCAAGCTTGCACAGCAAATAATTTGCCTTTATCAGCTGTGACACCTCACCAGCACCCTACCTACCATTTTGAGCAACACTTAAAAGATGTGATTTCTGATGTTTTATGTGTATACTACCTTTTCTAGCTTTAGAGAATTTTCGACAATGGCGATAATGTATGTAATAGACAAATAGCTTTATTTTCCATGTAACCATCAATCTTCCTGAGGGAATAAAGTACTATGCTACACCAAAACTTTGTGCCCTGCTTCCTTAACTCTCTGGGCCTAAGTATCTCCAGATGTAAAACAAGGATGATAAAATTTGATATATTTTAACTTTGTTTTCTCCAGACATTTTAGATGACTCTTGGTTCTAATATTTGTGACTGACAGAATTGCCTACTCAAACGTAAGTGACCAAACAGCTCAATGAACTGAGAAGTCCTGATAAAGAATTACCCAGTAATTTTAGACATGGCTGGCCCAGGGACCAAAGTTGATGTTAAATATATGTGTCTCTTAGTACCCCCCAGAGCTCCCAGGGACTAAACCACTAACCAAAGAGTACACATGGTGGGACTCATGGTTCCAGCTACATATGTAGTAGAGGATGGCTGGCCCAGTCAGTTATTAATGGGAGGAGAGACCTTTGGTCCTCTGAAGGTTCTATGCCCCAGTGTAGGCGGAATGCCAGGGCCAGGAAGCTAGAGTAGGTGGATTGTTGAACAGGAGGAGGGGATGGGGATAGGGGGTTTGGGGGGGAAAACCAGGAAAGGGAATAACATTTGAAATGTAAATAAAGAAAATATCTAATAAAATAATACTAAAATATATGCCCATTTTAAAGTTGATAAGGTTGTATTCTAAGTCCTGTAGGCTGGCCAAATAAACCAAGCTTCCATGTAAAATATTTTTAAAAGTCTCTCACTTTCTCTCTCTCTCTCTCTCTCTCTCTCTCTCTCTCTCTCTCTCTCTCTCTCTCTCTCTCTCCTTCATTCATTAATGTCATTGATTTGAATTGAGTCATGAGGCCAGTCAGGTCTAGTCACTGGATCTTGGAAAATGCAAAGCATCAATTGCTTTAAACTAAGCAGTATCTCCTTTAGGAGATCTTAACTCCATTGGTATCAATAGACTAAATGTAGAGAAGGGCCTTACCAAAGAAACTTGATTACCAAGGAAATCGAACTTAGCAAAACCATACAGATTTGTTGATAGACACAAAAGTCTGATGGCAGTCATATATTTTAAAAGAAAATAAATAAATATATAAATATCAAAAAAGCTTTTGATTCAAAAGATTCAAAGTTGTGATGATGAAGTATGTTGATGTTCCCACTTACTGTCATAAATATCTCCTTTAGGAACTATTCTTAAATGATGTCTACTGAGCAAGAGCTCTCTGGATCAGAAAGGTTAATGCTGATGCTCCCTTTGAGAAAGACAAGAGAGAAGTTCCTCCTATAATCTCATCTAACCACACTACCCTCTATTCCATAAGCTCATCGAATTCAAAGGTGCTCCTTCATGTTCTTCACAGAAACAGCCACAGTCCCTTTTAAAGAAAGAAAATTCAATAATATAAAATTCAAAAGTGTTAAACCTAATCTCTTTGACCCAGAAAAACCACTTCTTGGAATCTAGTCTAAGGAATTTTTTTAAAAAATTGAAAACTAACTGATCTGTTAGAAAATTTGGCATAACATGAAAAATATTAGTGAGACCATATTAAAAGAAATAAACTCAAATATGATGGTGAATAAATACGGTGTCCAAAATTGCTTGTACATGGAGCTGTGGAGTATAGTGACAGATGCAAATATATGAAAGTATTTATTTAAAGGAATGAAATTAAACTGCCCTTGAGCTCAAGGAGAGAATTCATGCTTCTTTCTCACCTCTATCTTTCTCCTTCTCTTCTGAGTACAATGTATTTCATAATAGAAACAATTCTTGAAATTAACAAATCAATGAAAAATGAATACATAAATTAATATACAAGTCAAGTTTTATGAATTCTGGAAGAATGGTCAGATAAATGAGTGTTATTGAAAGCAGTAATGATATTTTAGCATAGACTAAATTAAATGGTGGCCTCACATTACTGTTGAATGTTACTGTTATATTTGAAAGAGAGTGAGTGAAGGCAAGATACATTGCCCTTAAGAATCTCAGCAGAGTATCTGTCTTGGAAATAGGGGAAACAAATGTCTCTTGCAATACTAGTTAGTGACTGGATGTATACATGTATTGTAGAATTTGGTGAAATTAGGAAATGTGATTTGTTCTCAGACCAAAGGCCAGTAAGGAGTTTCCAGGCTTTCCTGGAGAAGATACAGATATTGGTAGCCATTGTTCTAGTTAAAAACAAAACAAAACAAAACAAAAAGAGGAGTTAAAACATTTAGTGCAGTATTTTGTCCAGCAAGGTAGCCAACACCCACCGTGAGCTCACCATACATGCTTTTCTCTATCCAACATGTAAATTAGCAAATGGTGGAATCGTAGAATGATCTTGATAGACACAGAAAGGTTTACCTCACCACAGACAAGTCCTCCACAGTTGACCACTACTCACTTTCTAGAACTGAGTGGTCCCTTAGAGTCTTCTGCATTCACTGTTGATTACCATGCTGCCTATCAAATTCATCTCCTGGCTCATTCAGCTGTGTCTCCATCTTCCTTCTCTCAGTATCACCACAGGGTTTATTTGGAAAAAAGCATATCAGGCCATGTCATGCCATGAAAGACTTCACACCCCCTGTGGTCATCAAGGTAGGTATTCATGACATGGCCCTAGTAACCTGTGTGACCACATCCTTGCCTGCGCTACATACATCTCTCTCATCACTCTCTTCCAAGTCATCCTCATAGCTCTTTTTTGTCTTTTAGGTGGCCCTACTATGGTCACAAGTATAGATCAACCTCTCTAATCCACAATACCCTGGGATTTGCTCAAACACTAGTCTCAATGTTGCTTTTAAAAGTATCTTTTAGATGAGATCAACAGTTAAAACAATAGATCCATGATATACTAGGCCTCGGGTGATCAGTGAATAAATTTAAGGAAACTAAAATAAAGTAAAATAAAATTAAATTAAATTAAAAAGCAAGTAAATGAACAAAAACTTTGAAAAAATAAAAATGTAGATTCTCAAAAGAAAAAGGAAGTCTACTCTAGGCTGCATTTAAACTTGACCTGCTCTGCTCTGACTGTCCAGTCTGCCAACATCCCTGCTGATTTTAGACATGCCTACTCCTTAACTGCATGATTAATTCCTTGAAGTAATTACCTCCTTTACACACCCCGTTGATTCTGTGTCTCCAGAGAATCCTACTTAACACAAAACCATAGTCCAAGAAGTTTTTTCCACTTTATAACTTACTTCTGACTCCACCTCTGACCTTTTCCAATCTATACACTACACTCTGTCAAAATGCCTCTGCTCACCAGGTACAGAAATTATGCATATATTTGCGCTGACACTGAAAATATCGACCTCTTTTCTAAAAGGGATGTTTTTACTCTTCCAGTAAGTATTCTTCAAATATTTACCCTCAATAAAATACCCTGGATGAGCTCTGATATATCCTCAGGGGAACAGATCCTGAGAAATTCTAATCTATTCTACTTCCTTTACTTGATGGATAGAGAAACCTAGGTCCACAAACACAAAAGTGTGTTGTGACCATATCAACTGGTTTTGCAATTATATCCAATTATTTCTTTTGTGTTGTGAATTATTTTTAAAGACACACAGTGCCTCAGATAATTAGTACTTGTCAATCCTAAATACTAAGCAATGTGAAAAATATAATTATCCAAACATATCCAGAACACTTGCTTATCTTCATTCTCTCTCATGGTGAGAAGAAGATATTAGAGTGTAGTCGTTAAGGTGAAAAGAAAAGAAAAGAAAAGAAAAGAAAAGAAAAGAAAAGAAAAGAAAAGAAAAGAAAAGCAGACTGATCAGGATTTATTTTTCCTGCACTAAATTCTTGGAACACGTATGAACTTAGAAATCTGTGTGACTGTCCCTTTGTGTTTGATAAATGAATATACAAGTCTATTGCCCACTCGTCTGTGATATGTGCTCATTCATTAAGATAAGAATTCAAACAGTAATTACAAGTTGCCTGCTCAGCCAGAGGCTCTGGGCTAGGTACACTGAAGGGCCATGCATTCCTGAATTAGGCTGCTACTAAGTTTAGTTTCTTCCTCTCTTGAAATTGAAAGTGAATCCCAATTAGCTCTCTAGGTATAAAAGGGATGTGATATTTAGAAAGATTTGGAAATCAGGATTTGGAAGACGAAAGGGTTTGGGCTATAGAGGTATAGAGACAAAACCATACAGTATTCACACAGAGACCCAGTAGGAGAATTAGAAGTGTCAAGGTCAGAAAAAGACTAGTGCACGGGGTTTGATTTGGCTTTGTTTTGTGGCTGAGATGGCAGGTAAATTCTTGACTTTACCTACTTATTAGTACATTCATTCATCTGGTATATAACCCAACAGTTGCATATTGAATGCTCCCTTAGTGCCATTCACTGCGTTAGGGCTTAAGGTTAAAGCACATCACTGTTTTCTTGGTCCCTGCTCCTGGCAGAGTCCAGTGCAGTTGGTGCTGTGATATATATATATATACTGCTTGTACAATTACAGACAAGTGCCAGAGCTGCAAAGCTAGGAAGCAAGTCTTGTGAGGACAGATGGCAAAGAGAGCCTGACTTAACTGCCCTCTCTAGGAGGAATATGATGTAAAGTGAGAAGGAAGAAGTAATTAAAGGATGGGCACTGAGGAAGAGGATCCATGGGATCTGAAAGGGAGAAGCAGAGGAATAATATAGCCACTGCCTGCTTCACTGATTTTAGGGATTTGTTTTGCCTTAGGTCTGTCTGCTTGCTTCAGCGCTAATGATACGGAATGCTAATCGACATAGCTGTGGCTGCCTTCGATGACTGCACAGTAGCAGAGGTATGCATAATTCCCAGAGCTGACAACTTTGAGCATCACTCGTGGCTCAGGCTGGATTGGCCCAAACTGGAGCTTCGACAGCAGCATTTTTTTTTTCCAAGCTTCCGTTGTCACTTGGGTTCCAGGCGACCATGTACCACCAAGGTACGAAGTGGTGAATTCACCCAGCTCCTAAGCACTATGGAACTGCTCACAGTGAGGGAAGAAAGAAGAAAGCTTAAAAAGCTTAGAGGAAAGCTTAGAAAGTATGAGGTGGACAGTATCTTAGTCTTTTTCAAACTTTCCTACTGAATCCAAGTTTACACGTTGAGGCTCTATGCCATTCTCACCTAGGATACTTGATCATGATTCTGAGCTAAATATCTAGAACCTGGCTAGAGATAAATGAAGAACATAATAGTATTCAGCCCCTGACATCATTAGGAAAAAAAATGAGTTGTTTCCTGATGTTTTCCACAATGCCTTGGGGGAAACTCTCATGGCATTCCTACATTTAATTTCTTGACAATTTTTGATCTCTCCTCTTTCTTTTTCTGTCTTCTCCTCGTTCTCTTTCTATTACAGCAATATAAGCCATTCTTGGTTGTCCATGAAGTTCTTTATTTAGTTAGTTTCTTTAGTTATTTAGTTTATTATTAGTTTTATTTAGTTAGTTATTTTTGGTATGTATGTATGTATGCATGTATGTATGTATGTATGTATTTATTTATTTATTTTGAGACAGGGTTTTTCTGTGTAGCCAGACTGTCCTGGAACTCACTTTGTAGACCAGGCTGGCCTCGAACTCAGAAGTCTCCTGCCTCTGCCTCCCGAGTGCTGGGATTAAAGGCGTGTGCCACCATGCCCGGCTTATTTAGTTAATTATCCATGTTTCTACATATACAATCTAGAAATGCTAGAAAAACAGAGATTTCATGGAGATCTTGGGGATAATCAAAATATGTACCTTTGAAATAGATTTAAAAAAAAAAAAAAAAAAAAGCCGTGGAAGACTGTATGGGGAAGAGTTAAAGTATACAGGACATAATCCCTTTACAGCTGGATGATTTTAATTATTATTACGTATTAGTACTTGGTTAGAGTCTCAGTTTTCTCATCTGTCAACTGAGAATAATGAAACTTACCTTTAGAGGTAGGTGGTGATATCAAAAAGCAAATTATATCAAACACTACGGCAAGTCTCGCAGTGAGCAGGTCAGAAAACAAAAGTGGGTAAACAAATCAGGTAACCAGAAGCAGCAGCCGTTGCTAAATCTAGTCAGGATCACATTCGTCTAAGGGCAATCTCCTCTACACTCGTAGCACGAACTACATATGGAGTGGCCCTGTGGCGTACGCTCTGCACTTCTGGTGACTCATCCTTCATCCTCCTACCCAGCCTGTGAACGCTGGGAAGCTAGGCTGTCTTTTATTACACTGACTAAACACGGAGTTTATGCTGGATAGTTTTATGTCAACTTGACATGACAAAAGTCATTTGAGAGGAAGAAACCTCAATTAAGAAAATGAACCTAAAAGATCAGTCTGTAGGTAACCCTGTAGTGCATTTTTTTAAATTAGTGATTGGTAGGGAGGCCCAGTCCATTGTGGGTGGTGCCATCCCTGGGCGGGTGGTCCTGGGTTCTCTAGAGAGCAGGCTGAGCAAAGCTTTAAGCAGTATCCCTTCAGGGTCTCTGCATCTGCTCCTGCTTCCTGTACCCTGACCTGTTTCAGTTTCTGATCTGATTTCCTTAGAAAATGAACAGCTATGTGGAGGTTTTAGGCAAATAAAGCCTTTCTTCCACAACTTCCTCTTAGCCATGGTGTTTCGACAGACCAATAGCAACCTTAGTTAAGACACTGACCCATCGAAAATGTTCAGTAAATATTTGGCAAACAAAATAGCTTGCTTTATTTACAACATGATGAGAGTATTACCTTTTATGAATAGAAAAAGGAATGAACCTGAAGCACACTTGAAAGTCTTCCAGGCCTCAGACCAAGGATGACTAGAATAACTCTCACTTCTCAAAAACGTCAGGGTCTCAGGGCAAAAAGTAAAGATGACTTGTGACATCTTCATGTGCCTCCCTCCAGCATTTGCTTGGCTTAGAAAATCTTTTATGTTTCTATACCCAATCTGATAGAAGAAGGATGAAAGAAATATTCTTTCTGAATCCGCCCATTGAATCAGAATTTCTTTTGGGAATTAATTTTGGCCTATAAGATTAGTGTGTGTATTATATACTCACACAAATACTCATTATTTATTGAGAATCAGCAGTATAATGTCTACGTCACTATACCTTGTAAATATAAAGAACACTACAGCATAGTCCCCCGCTCTCAAAAAAAAAAAAAAAAAAAAAAAAAAAATAAGAAAAGACTAAAAAAAAAAAAAAAAAATATTAATAAAAAATAGATAGTATGTGAACAGACATATTCCCAGGGTGAAGTGATTGCCCCAGGAAAGGAACTAAAGATGTTCAGCTTAATGCCTGGAGTGATATGTATTATGAA
>NC_034609.1:26530938-26533475 GCF_900095145.1 Mus pahari
TAAGGAGGAGGAAGGAAGGAAGGAAGGAAGGAAGGAAGGAAGGAAGGAAGGAAGGAAGGAAGGAAGGAAGGAAGGAAGGGTGTAGGAAAAGAAAGGAAATTCTTGCATTTGCCTATTGCTAAGAAGAAATGGTGACTTTTCTAAGATCTGTAAGTGTAGTTCTCTGGGTCTACAAAATATAAGGAAGACGATAGAGAAGCAGAATTAAAAGTGTCACTTTGGTGAGTGGTATAGCCACAAAACCCCTAGCCACGTATATACCTGAGTAGCTAGCTTTCCAAAGGCTAAGGCTCACACAGCTTTCAGGAGCACTTTGTAAGGTGACTTGCAGTTTGTACCCTGGTATCTATATCCTGCTTTCTGTACTGTAACAGTTTCCAGAACAGACTCTGGTCTATGTCTACTGTCTGATTTGGGTGTATCCTTCAACAGAGGAGATTTTCCCAGCTCCTTATCACAGCTCCCACTCTTGTTATGGTAACACAGTTAGAGTCTCCAGTGGGGTAGGTGTTGTCCTTAGATTACTTATCTCTTCCATTTTCTCAGCGTTGCTATGGTTGGCAGTTGGACTTTCTCAGGGAATGGGTGGAGATGCTCAGCACCGCCAGCCTCCTTCACCACTTACCAGGAGTTCACGGATAGACATTGACCTCCAGTGAGTCAAGATCTAAGACTTGTGTTTCATTTGTCATGATCCTGATGCCAAGCACAAATCAGTGATGAATTAGAGAAGACTAGAAGGCTATAAGGTTCAATGATCCAGTGTAGATTTTGGATAAATTTGTGTTCATGCCCAGGTTATGCCACTTACTACCTTGGAGTAGATATAAAATAGTTAACTTCTTTTTTCTTTTTCTTTCTTTTAGTGGATATTTTATTTATTTACATTTTAAATGTTATCCCCTTTCCAGGTTTCCCCTCCAGAAACACCTTATCCATACCCTTCCCCCTGCTTCTATGAGGGTATTCCCCCAGCCACCCTCCTACTCCCACCTCCCTGCCCTGCCATTCCTCTACACTGTGGCATACAGCCTTCACAGGACCAAGCTCCTCTCCTCTCACTGATGCCCAACAAGGCCATCCATCTACATATGCAGCTGGAGCCATGGGTCCCTCCATGTGTGCTCTTTGGTGGTTTAGTCCCTGGGAGGTCTGGTTGGTTGATATTGTTGTTCTTCCTATAGGGTTGCAAAGCCCTTCAGCTCCTTCTGTCCTTTCTCTAACTCCTCCATTGGAGATCCCATGCTTAGTCCAATGGTTGGTTGCAAGCATCTGCCTCTGTATTTGCCAGACTCTGGCAGAGCCTCTCAGGAGACAGCTGTATCAGCTGCCTCTCAGCAAGCACTTCTTGGCATCTGCAATAGTGTCTGGGTTTGGCTTTGTATATGAAATGGATCCCCAGGTGGGGCAGTCTCCGAATGGCCTTTCCTTCCGTCTCTGCTCCACACTTTGTCTCCGTATTTCTCCCCATGAGTATTTTGTTCCCTCTTTTAAGAAGGACTGAAGCATCCAAACTTTGGTCTTCCTTCTTCTTGAGCTTCATGTGCTCTGTGAATTGTGTCTTGGGTATTCCAAGCTTTTGAGCTAATATATACTTATCATTAAGTGCATACCATGTGTGTTCTTTTGTGATTGGGTTACCTCCCTCAGGACAATATCCTCCAGATCCATCCATTTGCCTAAGAATTTCATGAATTCATTGTTTTTAATAGCTGAGTAGTACTTCATTGTGTAAAGGTACCACATTTTCTGTATCCATTCCTCTGTTGAGGAACATCTGTGTTCTTTCCAGCTTCTGACTATTATAAATAAGGCTACTATGAGCACAGTGGACCATGTATCCTTGTTATAGGTTGGAGCATCTTTTGAGTATATGCCCAGGAGTGGTATAGCTGTATCCTCAAGTAGTACTGTGTGCAATTTTCTGAGGAACCGCCAGATTGGTTTCCAGCTTGCAATCCCACCAGCAATGGAGGAGTGTTCCTCTTTCTCCACAATCTGCTGTCACCTGACTTTTGGATCACAGCCATTCTGAATTGTGTGAGGTTGAAACTCAGGGTTGTTTTGATTTGCATTTCCCTGATGATTAAGGAAGGTCCCTCTCGGCTATTTGATAGTCTTCAGTTGAGATTTTTTTATTATTATTATTAGATATTTTCTCCATTTACATTTCAAATGCTATCCCCAAAGCCCCCTATACCTTCCCCTCCCCAAGCCCTGCTACCCAACCCACCCACTCCAGCTTCCTGGCCCTGTCATTCCCCTGTATTGGTTTGTTTTGCTCTATACCACATTTTTAATAGGGTTATTTGGTTGTGTGGAGGGTTATTAGCCCTCTATCAGATGTAGGGTTGGTAAAGTTCTTTCTCCAATCTGTTGGTTGCCATTCTGTCCTATTGACTGTCCTTTGTCTTACAGAGGCTTTGCAATTTTATGAGGTCCCATTTGTCAATTCTTGAGCTTAGAGTATAAGCCAGTGGTGATCTGTTCAGGTAAATTTCCCCTGTGCCCATGTGTTTGAGGTTCTTCCCCACTTT
>NC_034609.1:26533805-26537876 GCF_900095145.1 Mus pahari
ACACACACACACACACAGAGAGAGAGAGAGAGAGAGAGACAGAGACAGAGACAGAGACAGAGACAGAGACAGAGAGACAGAGACAGAGAGAGAGAGAGAGAGAGAGAGAGAGAGAGAGAGAGAGAAGACAGAAGAATCAGAGCCTCCCAAATTTGGACCAGGCACCTTCTTTCATCTTAGTTGCCTTCTATGGTAAATGAGAAAAGATTAAATAACTTGTCTATGATTGCTCCTAGAATGTTTAAGCAAACATAAGAATCAAAACAGAACTTGTGTTTTCTTTATAAAGTCTGATCCCTATATGTATCAACCTTGATCTGAGTGACAGCCTTGGGATAGTTTGGGACAAAACCAAAGATTTAGTGTGTTCCTCGTGTACCCCAAGAAAGTCATGATTATGTGTAAATTCTTAGTGTTACAAGTTTAGAAACTTTTGCTTTAGCAACTTTCAACTTAATCGGGCAGAGTGTGTGCATGTGGTTTTCACACATTTGAATGCTCATTACAGAGCACTACCAAATATCCCCAAGAAGCCTTTAAGGATAGGAGACAGCTTAATTCTTTCCACAGTGAGTTTTATGCAACTTATTCATTGAAGAATAAAAGGACAACTGAATGAGGGCATACTTCTAATTTTTCTCTAATTGTTATTAGAATTTTATGGCCTATAGAGGGAGAGAAGGGGTCAGAGAAAGAAAGAGAGACAGACAGATAGACAGACAGACAGACACACATGCATGGGGATGGGGGAGGTGAAGCAGAAAGATCCATCAGGATTTCAAAGACAAAAGGATTTTAAAATGCATTCCTTAAAATGCTTGAAATCTTTGAATAATATTCCAACAAAGGATGCCTATTGTAAAAGATGGAGAGCCTCCCATTAAATGCATTCCATCTCTAGGCAATAAAAACTACAAGGAGGTTTTCTTTCTGCTATTAAAGCTCAATTGCATAGAGCCCAATAATACTAGACAGCTTAGTTGGGGTAGTGGTGTAGTGGGTTTGGCCTAATGCTACTTGCATTCTAACGTTAATTTGGGTCCCCCAAATCTTTTTCATGAAGAGAGTCTGCATATCTGCATACAAGATACTAGGGACCCTGCCCCCAGTTGGGTCCGATTGGTAAATAAAGATGCCAACAGCCAAGGGCTAGGGGACTCCAGCTATTGTGCTGATTGAGGCATATCAAAATATAAATGCTGTATGTGTCTTTCCTTCAGGTATGTAACCTTTGGGGCAGGTAGGGAAACTTGGCTGCCATTGTTGCATAGTAGACTTCTTGTTCAAAGTCAATAGATGAGTGTATTTAAGAGTGTGTGAATGTATGCATGTTCATGTATACGAGAGGAAAACGACTCTAGGTTTACCTGGCATGGGAAATTCTCTCATGCAAACCATGTTTATGGAATACTATGATGTAAACTCAACCATAATTCCATTATTTCAATAGCAGAAGCTTATTCTTTTTTTTACCTTACAGAGAGTTATAATCTGCTTTCCCAGGCGTATGGTATCTTACATGAACTTTAGAAGGTAGAAAAGTGAGACAAAGCTCTTGTACAGTCTCTGGTCACTGAATGATACTGTTCAGCAGTTGGAAAAAGTAAGACCTACTAGTCAGCCATAACCATAAAAAGAGAGTCACTGGGTAAACTACCTGCAAATGCCCTTCCTTTCTGCTTTGGGTGTCAATCACTTCCCATCTGCTCTGGGGGATGAGAACCTAGTATATTTAGATGTGACATGGAAAAACTCAATTTTTTCTGACCTTTCTTAATGTCAGTGACTGAATTAGGGATCCGTTTCCAGTGATGGATCATCTGTGCCTTGCATTCCTCTTCGAAAGGTGTCAGCACAATAATGACATTGTGAAGCACACCATGGTCATCTTGAAAAACCCTATTTTCCCACCATCCCTTAACATCCCATTTCTTAACTTTTCTTTGTCTCTCACCTTTTTATACATGAGTGGTACTTCTCATTATTCCAGGAAGGATCCAATCAAGGCATCTGTCAAAGAGAAGAGCAGCAGGTTCAGGTTGGTTCCTTCAAACATCCCTCCAGCCTTCCTCTCCATTCTTGACATCTCACATTGTACACATGTTTGCCTTCTTGCCTTTGAACTAGGTATGACCATGCAACATAATTACAAACAATTAACTGTAAACTAATTATTAGTTTGTTCTGCTGCTTGAGCATATTGGCATGAAGTAGTAGCTATTTAAATTATCCCTATAGATGTTGGATCTATGCTGTCATTTGGGGCTTTCCAGGATCACTCCTCCTGCCTTTTTTTCCTCCTTAGCATCTCAGAGGTAATTCAGCCAGGCTCCTGAAGGCCTGAACTCTATCTCTCTAACAGCTATAGTTGTCAGCCTGGGTGACCTGACTTCGGTCACTGAGGGACTGGCTTATTCAACATTTCTCTTGCTTAGTTACAAATGAAAGATCGAGATGTTGAAAAAAAAAATCACAAATCAGGAAACATGATGAACTGAAAGCATAAAAAATGCAATGTGTAGAGTGGGAATATAGGTAATTGAATCCCCACAAGAATAATCCCTCCTAAGAAGAGAGGGTCATTTAACTCCTAAGTTCCTTAAGGTCATTTAAGAACACAGAAATTTCAAAAGCAGTCCTTGAAGATCGCATAGTTGTTATATAAACAAGAAGGTCTGAGTCTCATCCCAGTATTCACAAGATATTGGATATCTTCCTCCATTACCCCCTATTTTCATTTGTAGAAAGGGTCTCTTATGGGAACTGATGCTAATTAATTGGCTATCCAGAAAGTCCCAAAGATCCTCCTGTCATTGCCCTCCACTATTAGAAGCCCAGACTTATGCTTTCATACCTGGCCTCTTACATGGGTGGTAGGGATCCAAAATCATGTTCTCAAGTTTGCACAGCAAACACTACCCACTGAAATGTATTTCTAGCCCTAGATAAAATGAAATTTTACATCTAGTATTTAATAATTAGTGGTGGCAAAGTTCGACAGTTAAAGGACAAAATGAGTGCCATATTCATCTGGAGGACTTCAACTCCCCGACACAAAATGGGTGACTTTGTTGTCATTTTAACCATAATGCTTGGGATTGAGCTAGGCATCCGTGGTAAGCTTCATGGACAAGAGCATAAGCAACTGATACTTACTTCTTTTTACATGTGGAAAGAAAGTTGCTTCTGACTGTAGAATGGGCACAGGGCCTGAATGTTGTTCCAGAGTCTTCTCCCAGAAATGCTTTCTTGGTTCCTGGCCAGGATCCTCTAGTATTCATAGAAGGATGGTGGACACTAGCCTGTTGCTTCAGAATCACATCATCATACTTCCTCTTACCCCCATGGGTGAACTAACAGCCAAAGAGAAGACAGCACTCAAATGATGATGCTCTAGTCATTTTTTCCCTTACTTCCCTAGTTTTTAGCTACTGAGGTCACCAATATTCGTCATCCAATGAAAACATCTCATTTCCAAAGTAGAAGATGAATCATTTAAAGTCCTAATGTTTGGGTGGAAAATGCAGAATGATGGAAGAATGTAGGTGCCTGTACCAAAAATGATTCCTGTATTCTCCACCCATCCCCAATGTAAGTCCTTTTTACTGATGGGAATAGAGCCAGCTCTGTACTGGCTGGTTTTGTGTGTCAACTTGACACAGACAGGAGTTATCATGGAGAAAGGAGCTTCAGTTGGGGAAATGTCTCCATGAGATCATTGTGGGGCATTTTCTCAAATAGTGATCAAGGGGGAAAGGCCCCTTGTGGCTGGGATCGAGCCTTAAACTGACTCTAAGGCGATAGATATCAAGTAGACCTTCAAATATTGTCCAATATTAAAGAGAAATATCATAATAATGATACAGATTTTAAAGTGAAATGACTAGGAATTTGCCACGCCCACTCTAGTGGTGATTCACAACAGGCCTGAAAACCTGGAAGGAGTCCTGAGGAAAAGAATCTCAAGGATAGAGTCCTGGCATTTTCTATAATCTATATACACGAACCCTATCCGCATGCTAGTATGATATAGGCTCTCTTTTAATATTATTAATGCCTTTAAAGATTAAA